>NC_090338.1:1505000-1795000 GCF_035084215.1 Heptranchias perlo | reverse complement strand
CCGTCTCTGTTCCAAGGAGAACAACCCCAGCTTCTCCAGTCTATCCACAAAACTAAAGTCCCTCATCCCTGGAATCATTCTAGTAAATCTCCTCTGCACCCTCTCTAAGGCCTTCACTTCCTTCCTAAAGAGCGGTGCCCAGAACTGGACACAGGATAATGATAATTTCATTTAAACACCCAGAATGCCCTCTGACAGTGCTGTCCCCCCATCCTTAGCACTGATCCATCTCCAACTGTCCGACTGGGCTTGCCGTCACCTTCGACTGCCTTGGCTGCATTCAATTTTTTAACTCCCTTATATCTTGAATAAGCAGCTCGGAGTTTGACGTTTGGCGGGGGGTGAGGCCCGTTTATGGGATGCCTGCACACAAGTTAAGATGAATTCGGTCCAGCTCCCACTGCTCCCTGTGGATGTTGTCCCAGGTCCAGTGGGATCGTGACGCAGAATTCCTGCCACACATGGTAAACTGTGTGCTCCTGGGTGGTGTGAGTGTGCGCTCGATTGTGAGTAAGTGCGTGAGTGTGAATGTGTGTGCTAGTGTATATACATATGTGAATGTGTGTATGTGTGTGATTGTGTGAGTGGGTTAAGTGTGCATGCATGAATATGAGTGCGAATGTGTATGAGTGTGAGTGTGAAGTTGTGAGTCAGTGTATATGTGTCTCTGTGAGTTTGTGTGAGTTTGTGAGTGTGAGTTTGTGTATATACGTGTGTGTGTTTATGTACCTGTGTGAGTTTGAGTGTGTGTATGTACGTGTGTGAGTTTGTGCATGTATGTGTGTGTGTAACAGTATGTGTGTGTGAGTTTGTACATGTGTGTATGAGTGTGAGTGTGAATTTGTGAGTGTGTGTTAGTGTGTGCACATGTGTTGGTGTGAGCATGAGTGAATTTGTGAGTGTGTGTATATGAGTGTATGTATACGTGCATAAGAGTGTGTGTGTATATGTGTTGATGTGAATGTGTGTGTGTGAGTGTGCAGATATGAGGGTGAATGTGTGTATTTGAATGTGAGTGTGGGTGTGTATGCAAGTGTGTATATATGAGTGTGTGTGAGTGGGTATATGTGAGTGTGAGTGTAAGAATGTATATGTGTTGGTATGTTTTTGAGTGTGTATGTGTGTGTATATATGAGTGTGAATGTGCATATATGAGTGTTGTGGATATGAGTGTGAGTGTGTGTATATATGATTGTGTATATATGAGTGTGTATGTGTATATATGAGATGGATCATCCACTTGGCACTTCTGGCTGAAGATGGTTGCAAACACTTCAGCCTTGTCTTTTGCACTCACGTGCTGGACTCTGCCATCATTGAGGATGGGGATGTTTGCAGAGCCTCCTCCTCCCGTTAGTTGTTTAATTGTCCACCACCATTCACGACTGGATGTGGCAGGACTGCAGAGCTTTGATCTGATCCGTTGGTTGTGGAATCGCTTAGCTCTGTCTATAGCATGTTGCTTCCGCTGTTTAGCATGCATGTAGTCCTGAGTTGTAGCTTCACCAGGTTGGCACCTCAGTTTTAGGTACACCTGGTGCTGCTCCTGGCATGCTCTTCTACACTCCTCATTGAACCAGGGTTGATCCCCTAGCTTTTTGGTAATGGTAGAGTGAGGAATATACCAGGCCATGAGGTTACAGATTGTGCTGGAATACAATTCTGCTGCTACTGATGGCCCATAGCGCCTCATGGATGCCCAGTTTTCAGCTGCTAGATCTGTTCTGAATCTATCCCATTTAGCACGGTGATAGTGCCACACAACACGCTGGATGGTGTCCTCAGTGCAAAGACGGGACTTCAACTCCACGAGGACTGTGCGGTGATCACTCCTATCAATACTGTCATGGACAGATGCATCTGTGACAGGTAGATTGGTGAGATCCAGTCGTGAATGGTGGTGGACAATTAAACAACTAACGGGAGGAGGAGGCTCTGCAAACATCCCCATCCTCAACGATGGCGGAGTCCAGCACGTGAGTGCAAAAGACAAGGCTGAAGCGTTTGCAACCATCTTCAGCCAGAAGTGCTGAGTGGATGATCCATCTCGGCCTCCTCCCGATATCCCCACCGTCACAGAAGCCAGTCTTCAGCCAATTTGATTCACTCCACGTGATATCAAGAAACGGCTGAGTGCACTGGATACAGCAAAGGCTATGGGCCCCAACAACATCCCAGCTGTAGTGCTGAAGACTTGTGCTCCATAACTAGCTGCGTCTCTGGCCAAGCTGTTCCAGTACAGCTACAACACTGGCATTTACCCGACAATGTGGAAAATTGCACAGGTATGTCCTGTTCACAAAAAGCAGGACAAATCCAATCTGGCCAATTACCGCCCCATCAGTCTACTATCAATCATCAGCAAAGTGATGGAAGGTGTCGGCGACAGTGCTATCAAGCGGCACTTACTCACCAATAATCTGCTCACCGATGCTCAGTTTGGGTTCCGCCAGGACCACTCGGCTCCAAACCTCATTACAGCCTTGGTCCAAACATGGGCAAACGAGCTGAATTCCAGAGGTGAGGTGAGAGTGACTGCCCTTGACATCAAGGCAGCATTTGACCGAGTGTGGCACCAAGGAGCCCAAGTAAAATTGAAGTCAATGGGAATCAGGGGGAAAACTCTCCAGTGGCTGGAGTCATACCTAGCACAAAGGAAGATGGTAGTGGTTGTTGGAGGCCAATCATCTCAGCCCCAGGACATTGCTGCAGGAGTTCCTCGGGGCAGTGACCTAGGCCCAATCATCTTCAGCTGCTTCATCAATGACCTTCCCTCCATCATAAGATCAGAAATGGGGATGTTCGCTGATGATTGTACAGTGTTCAGTTCCATTCGCAACCCCTCAGATAATGAAGCAGTCCGTGCCCGCATGCAGCAAGATCTGGACAACATCCAGGCTTGGGCTGATAAGTGGCAATTAACATTCGTGCCAGACAAGTGCCAGGCAATGACCATCTCCAACAAGAGAGAGTCTAACCACCTCCCCTTGACATTCAACGGCATTACCATTGACGAGTCCCCCACCATCAACATCCTGGGGGTCACCACTGACCAGAAACTTAACTGGACCAGCCACATAAATACTGTGGCTACAAGAGCAGGTTAGAGGCTGGGTATTCTGCGGCGAGTGACTCACCTCCTGACTCCCCAAAGCCTTTCCACCATCTACAAGGCACAAGTCAGGAGTGTGATGGAATATTCTCCACTTGCCTGGATGAGTGCAGCTCCAACAACACTCAAGAAGCTCGACACCATCCAGGACAAAGCAGCCCACTTGATTGGCACCCCATCCACCACCCTAAACATTCACTCCCTTCACCACCGGCGCACTGTGGCTGCAGTGTGTACCATCCACAGGATGCACTGCAGCAAATCGCCAAGGCTTCTTTGACAGCACCTCCCAAACCCGCGACCTCTACCACCTAGAAGGACAAGGGCAGCAGGCGCATGGGAACAACACCACCTGCACGTTCCCCTCCAAGCCATGCACCATCCCGACTTGGAAATATATCGCCGGTCCTTCATCGTTGCTGGGTCAAAATCCTGGAACTCCCTTCCTAACAGCACTGTGGGAGAACCTTCACCACATGGACTGCAGCGGTTCAAGAAGGCGGCTCACCACCACCTTCTCAAGGGCAATTAGGGATGGGCAATAAATGCTGGCCTCGCCAGCGACGCCCACATCCCATGAATGAATAAAAAAAAATGAGTGTTTATATATGAGTGAGTGTGTATGTGAGTGTGAGTGTGTGTGTATGAGTGTGACTGATGCCATTAACTCTAGTTAATGACTGTTACTGTCTGATGAGTGGGGAGGGATGGTACCTCTCAGACTGTGCCCCTACGTTCCCCCACTCTCTGAACCAGAGCCTCAAATACCTGCTCATGAAAGCAACATTTTCTGCTTGTGTGGCGCATCATTATTGCACATAAATTGCTCTAAACGTTGTTGAATTGTGCCCTCATTTCAAACCTTTAAATGGCTGTTTAATGCTGAAAAAGGTGCTGGGACTGAGTGAATTCAGGAACTGTTCCATTGGCTGACCCATTGTGTGATATTTTTGGACTCTGGGGGAATCACGGGATATGGGGATTGGGCGGGAAAGTGGAGTTGAGGTCAAAGATCAGCCATGATCTGTTTGAATGGTGGAGCAGGCTCAAGGGGCCGAATGGCCTACTCCTGCTCCTATTCCTTATGTTCTTATGATAGATGGACTGCACTCAGTCTCACACAAAGAACAATATCTCTCAACCCTTTTATTACCGTAAGGAGAGTAATTACGAGCTCGTATTGTACGAGTGGATTGGAAATATTTACACTTCTGTGTGTTGACAGTGTGGAAGCAGTAAAATCAATGTGTTCATGAGCAACTTTGGCTTCAGTTTCCACCGTGTTCCCCAGTGTTAAAATAACGATGTGAATCAGTCGCCCGTTATAGAAACTACCTGATTCTCATTCCCGTTGATTTCAATATCTGGCAGCCAGCCCACGCGGTCAGTTTTACACATGGGTGGAAAGTTGGAAATCATCCCGCTGTGTCTTGTTCAGTCCTTGATACCTGAAGGTCGGGTACGGATTAAATGGGTTTCAACCAGAACCTTGGTGCTTCAATCACCGCTGATCAAATTGTTTATGTCGGACATTTTGAAACCACTGAAATTATTCATTATACATTAAACCCTGGACAGAATGTGCTGATATATATTTCCCAAAGAATTGTGAATCTCATAGAATTATAGAATCATAGGCTCATAGAAAGGTTACAGCAGGGAAGGAGGCCATTTGGCCCATCAAGTCCATGCCGGCTCTATGCAAGAGCAATCCAGTTAGTCCCACTCCCCCGTCCTATCCCCACAGCCCTGCAATTTTTTTCCTTTCAAGTACTTATCCAGTTCCCTTTTGAAGGCCATGATTGAATCTGCCTCCACCACCCCCTCGGGCAGTGAATTCCAGATCCACTCGCTATGTAAAAAAGTTATTCCTCATGTCACCTTTGGTTCTTTTGCCAATCACCTGAAATCTATGTCCTCTGGTTCTCGACCCTTCCGGAATCCAGGATTTTCCCAAATATTATTTCCTACAACAGCACTTAGTAATTGTTACTAAGCTGCTTATTGTAATTTTAAAGTGATTTAGATATTTATTTATAGGTGTATTTTCATTATAAATGATTGCTAACACCTCCTCAATAATCTTACCCATTTCGTGGCTCCTGCTGCAAACCCCATGTGGAGACATCGGCTGAGGGCAGGAATAGCAGGTGGCTCGGTAACCAAGGGTCACAGGTTTAAAATAATTGGTAAAAGAACCAGAGGAGAAATCTTTTTCTCACAGAGAGTTGTTAAGATCTGGAACGCACGACCTGAAAGGGCGGTGGAAACAGATTCCATGGGAATGTTCAAAAGGCAATTGGACTTGTGCTTGAAGAGGACCAGTTTACAGGGCTATGGGACAAAAGCTGGGGTATGGGGCCAAATTGGGCAGCTGTGTTACAGACCCAACACAGGCATGATGGGCCGAATGGCCTCCTCCTGTGCTGTAAGATTCTATGATTTTATGATTGAGCACAGCTGTGATATTCCCCATGGTTCAAAAACCTGTTGGCACCTGGGCCTTGTGATTCCAAACGGTGAAGTTGAGTGTGAGGGAGGGGAGAGTCCACGAAGGGATTTAAACCGAATGGACTACGAGCTTGACTGCAGGAAACGTCAGGCTCCAACACCATGACTCTGCTTTAAGTTTATTTAAATTAGAAACATAGAAAAAAGGAGCAAGAGTAGGCCATTCGGTCCTTCGGGCCTGCTCCGCCATTCAAAATGATCATGGCTGATCGTCTAACTCAGGACCCTGTTCCCGCTTTTTCCCCATATCCCTTGATTTAGCATTAAAAAATATATCTATCTCCTTCTTGAATACATCTAATGACTTGGCCTCCACTGCCTTCTGTGGTAGAGAATTCCACAGGTTCACCACCCTCTGAGTGAAGAAATTTCTCCTCATCTTGGTTCTAAATGGCATACCCCGTATCCTGAGACTGTGACCTCTGGTTCTGGACTCCCCAGCCATCGGGAACATCCTCCCTGCATCTAGTCTGTCTAGTCCTGTTAGAATTTTGTATGTTTCGATGAGATCACCTCTCATTCTTCTAAACTCTAGTGAATATAGGCCGAGTCGACCCAATCTCTCCTCATACGTCAATCCTGCCATCCCAGGAATCAGTCTGGTAAACCTTCGCTGCACTCCCTCCATGGCAAGGACATCCTTCCTCAGATAAGGAGACCAAAACTGCACACAATACTCCAGATGTGGTCTCACCAAGGCCCTGTATAACTGCAGTAAGACATCCCTGCTCCTGTACTCAAATCCTCTTGCAATGAAGGCCAACATACCATTCGCCTTCCTAACTGCTTGCTGCACCTGAATGCTCACTTTCAGTGACTGGTGTACAAGGACACCCAGGTCTCGTTGCACCTCCCCTTTTCCCAATCTATCACCATTCAGATAATAATCTGCCTTTCTGTTTTTACAACCAAAGTGGATAACCTCACATTTATCCACGTTATACTGCATCTGCCATGTTCTTGCCCACTCACCCAACTTGTCTAAATCACATTGGAGCCTCTTTGCATCCTCCTCACAGCTCACATTCCACCCCAGCTTTGTGTCGTCTGCAAACTTGGAAATGTTACATTTAATTTCCTCATCCAAATCATTGATATATATTGTGAATAGCTGGGGCCCAAGCACTGATCCCTGCGGTACCCCACTAGTCACTGCCTGCCACCTAGAAAAAGACCCGTTTATTCCTACTCTCTGTTTCCTGTCCGTCAACCAATTCTCAATCCATGCCAGTATATTCCCCCCAATCCCATGTGCTTTAATTTTGCACACTAACCTCTTGTGTGGGACCTTATCAAAAGCCTTCTGAAAATCCAAATACACCACATCCACTGGTTCTCCCCTATCTATTCTACTAGTTACATCCTCAAAAAACTCCAGTAGATTTGTTAAGCATGATTTCCCTTTCATAAACCCATGCTGACTTTGTCCAATCCCATTAATGCCCTCCAAGTGTTCTGTTATCACATCTTTTATAATAGACTCGAGCATTTTCCCCACTACTGACGTTAGGCTAACTGGTCTGTAATTCCCTGTTTTTTCTCTCCCTCCTTTTTTAAATAGTGGGGTTACATTTGCCACCCTCCAATCTGTAGGAACTGTTTCAGAGTCTATGGAATTTTGGAAGATGATCACCAATGCATCCACTATTTCCAGGGCCACTTCCTTTAGTACTCTGGGATGTAGATTATCAGGCCCTGGGGATTTGTCAGCCTTTAGCCCCATTAATTTCCCGAGCACTATTTTTTTACTAATACTGGTTTCCTTCAGTTCCTCCCTCTCACTAGACCCTTGGTTCCCTAACATTTCTGGCAGGTTATTTGTGTCCTCCTTTGTGAAGACAGAACCAAAGTATGTGTTTAATTGTTCTGCCATTTCTTTGTTCCCCATTATAATTTCCCCCATTTCTGACTGTAAGGGACCTACATTTGTCTTCACTAATCTTTTTCTCTTGATATATTGATAGAAGCTTTTACAGTCAGTTTTTATGTTCCCTGCTAGTTTACTCTCATACTCTATATTTCCCCTCTTAATCAGTCTCTTTGTCCTCCTTTGCTGAATTCTAAACTGCTCTCAATCCTCAGGCTTGCCGCTTTTTCTGGCAATTTTATATGTCTCCTCTTTGGATCTAATACCATCCCTAATTTCTGCTGTAAGCCATGGTTGAGCCACCTTTCCTGTTTTATTTTTGTGCCAGACAGGAATGAATAATTGTTACAATTTCTGCACACGTTCTTTAAATATTAGCCATTGCCTATCCACCGTCATCCCTTTTAGTAAAGTTCCCCAATCTATCATAGCCAACTCACACCTCATACTTTCATAATTTCCTTTATTTAGATTCAGGACCCTAGTTTTGGATTCAACTACTTCACTCTCCATCTTAATGAGGAATTCTATCATGTTATGGTCGCTCTTCCCTAAGGGACCCCACACAACAAGATTGTTAATTAATCCTTTCTCATTGCACAATACCCAGTCTAGGATCGCCTGTTCTCTCGTTGGTTCCTCAACATATTGGTCTAGAAAACCATCATGTACACACTCCAGGAATTCCTCCCCACAGTATTATTGCTAATTTGGTTTGACCAATCTATATGTAGATTAAAGTCACCCATGATTATAGTTGTATCCTTCTTGCATGCATCTCTAATTTCCTGTTTAATGCCCTCCCCTACATCTCCACTACTGTTTGGGGGCCTATAGACAACCCCCACCAACGTTTTCTGCCCCTTGGTGCTTCTTAGCTCCACCCATACAGATTCAACATCGTGATTTTCCGAGCCAATATCCTTCCTCACTATTGCATTGATTTCCTCCTTTACTAACAACGCTACCCCACCTCCTTTCCCTTTTTGCCTGTCCTTCCTAAATATTGAATACCCCTGGATGTTCAGTTCCCATCCTTGGTCACCCTGCAGCCATGTCTCCGTAATCGCAATTATATCATAACCGTTAATATCTATCTGCGCTGTTAATTCATCTACCTTATTGTGAATGCTCCGCGCATTAAGACACAATGCCTTTAGACTTGTCTTTTTAAGATTGCTAGTCATCTTAGTTTTATTTTGCACTATGGCCCTATTTGTTTTTCGCCCTTGTTTTCTCTGCCTTCCACTATTGCTTCTTCCCTTTCTGTCTTTTGTTTCTATCCTTGTTTCCCCCTCCTCTGTCTCCCTGCTCAGGTTCCCATCCCCCTGCCATTCTAGTTTAAACCTTCCCCAACAGCACTAGCAAACACCCCCACGAGGACATTGGTCCCGGTCCTGCTCAGGTGTAACCCGTCCCGCTTGTACAGGTCTCACCTTCCCCAGAACCGGTCCCAATGTCCCAGGAATCTAAATCCCTCCCTCCTACACCATCCCTGCAGCCACGCATTCAACTGGTCTATTCTCCTGTTCCTATACTCACTAGCACGTGGCACTGGTAGTAATCCTGAGATCACTACCTTTGAGGTCCTGCTTTTTAATTTATCTCCTAACTCCTTAAATTCACCTTGCAGGACCTCATCCCTTTTTTTACCTATGTCGTTGGTACCAATATGGACCACGACTACTGGCTGTTCACCCTCCCCCTCCAGAATGCCCTGCAGCCGCTCTGTGACATCCTTGACCCTAGCACCAGGGAGGCAACGTACCATCCTGGAGTCACATTTGAGGCAACAGAAACGCCTATCTGTTCCCCTTACAATTGAATCCCCTATCACTATAGCCCTGCCACTCTTATTCCTCCCCTCCTGTGCAGCAGAGCCACCCGTGGTGCCACGAACTTGGCTCTTGCTGCTTTCCCCTGATAAGCCATCTCCCCCAACTGTATCCAAAGCAGAATATCTGTTTGAGAGGGAGATGGCCCCGGGGGACTCCTGCTCTACCTGCCTAGTCCTTTTACTCTGCCTGGCGGTCACCCATTTCCTTTCTGCCTGCGTAATCTTTACCTGCGGTGTGACCACCTCACTGAACGTGCTATCCACGATAATCTCAGCATCGCGGATGCTCCACAGTGAATCCACCCACAGCTCCAGCTCCGGAATGCGGTTTTCCAGTAGCTGCAGCTGGACACACTTCCTGCACACATGGTCGCCAGGGACACTGGTAGTGTCCATGACTTCCCACATAGTGCAGGAGGAGCATATCACAGGTATGAGCTGTGCTGGCAGGGCTCGGGTGAGGGGATCACGGAAAGACCAAAAGGCCTTTGGAAATTCGGGAAGGTTTGGGCTGGAAAATCGCTGGAAACGGCTTCGGCACGAATTTGTTGGTCAAAAAAATAAGTTGCATTGCCTGAAGATTCTTTGAAAATAGCGAGTGAATTTGCTGCCTAGTTTTCGAGGCTCACTCCATGTGCTCATATCAGAGGGACTTTCAACCATTGGAGGTATCACAGTGACACCTCAGTCCTGTCCTCAGGGGGTGTTCACCTATTGGAAGAAGAGCAGAGGAGTGCTCCCCAGTGTCCTGGGCCAATGTTTATCCCTCAACCAAATTCACCAAAAACAGATTATCTGGTCATTTATCTGATGGAAATTTGTGATCTCGCTGTGTCCATAATGGAGGCTGCATTTGTTTGAATAATAATAGTCACTGCACTTCCAAGTAATCCATTGCACGTGGAGCACTTTGAGATGTTTCCAAGAGATGTGACAAGGCGCCATATAAATGCAAGTCTTTCTTTCTCTCATGATCTCATTGCTGTTTGTGGGATCTTGCTCTGTGCAAATTGGTTGTCTCGTTTCCTACATTACAACAGTGACTACACTTCAAAAGCACTTCATTGTCTGTCCTGAGGTCATAAAGGAGCTATATAAAAGCAAGTATCTCATTGAAACATATATAAAATTATGACAGGACTAGACAGACTGGATGCAGGGAGGATGTTTCCCCTGGCTGGGGGGTCCAGAACGAAGGGTCAAAGTCTCAGGATACGGGGTAGGACATTTAGGACTGAGATGAGGAGAAATTTCTTCACTCAGAGGGTGGTGAACCTGTGGAATTCTCTACCACAGAAGGCTGTGGAGGCCAAGTCACTGAATATATTTAAGAAGGAGCTAGATAGATTTCTAGACACAAAAGGCATCAAGGGGTATGGGGAGAGCAGGAATATGGTATTGAGATAGAGGATCAGCCATGATCATATTGAATGGCGGAGCAGGCTCGAGGGGCCGAATGGCCTACTCCTGCTCCTATTTTCCATGTTTCTATGTTTCATTCTTTTTCTTTCTTAGAATCTTGACTACAGGTCAAAAGTATTTTATTGGCTGTTGTCACAAGCTGAAGCAGGTTTAGGACCCAGTGGTCAATCAGACACGCAGACCAGAGCTTAATGTTCAAAACCAGTGAGGTGTATTCACCCACGGCACTTGTGTCTTTAAGTGCAGCGATGAACTAAACAGTAACTGGGATTACTTTCCAGCATATGCCTTCTCACTCTCAGCTCCATCCTCTCCAATCTTCTCCCAACTGAATTGTTTTCCTTCCTTTTATCCATCTGGCCTGGGAGTCATTCCTGATTGACCTTAATTGTCTTTTAAGCTTTCTTAAGCCTATATTTACTGCTTTGCCTTGGTCATTCTGATATTTTATACGATTTCTTAAAGCTGTGCCCCGATCATGGTTACAGAGCCCTCAAAAGCCTATGGCTCACATATCATCGCCCTCTCTCTCTCTCTGGTACATATCCCCTCTATCTCTCTCTGGTAAATATCCCCCCTCCCTCTCTCACTCTGTTACATATCATCTCCCTCTCTCACTCTGTTACATATCATCTTGCTCTCAAGGCAGTACAAAGAAGGTTCACTCGGTTAATCCCGGGGATGAGGGGGCGGACATATGAGGAGAGGTTGAGTAGATTGGGACTCTACTCATTGGAGTTCAGAAGAATGAGAGGCGATCTTATTGAAACATATAAGATTGTGAAGGGGCTTGATCGGGTGGATGCGGTAAGGATGTTCCCAAGGATGGGTGAAACTAGAACTAGGGGGCATAATCTTAGAATAAGGGGCTGCTCTTTCAAAACTGAGATGAGGAGAAACTTCTTCACTCAGAGGGTAGTAGGTCTGTGGAATTTGCTGCCCCAGGAAGCTGTGGAAGCTACATCATTAAATAAATTTAAAACAGAAATCAACAGTTTCCTAGAAGTAAAGGGAATTAGGGGTTACGGGGAGCGGGCAGGAAATTGGACATGAATTTAGATTTGAGGTTAGGATCAGATCAGCCATGATCTTATTGATTGGCGGAGCAGGCTCGAGGGGCCGCTTGGCCTACTCCTGTTCCTATTTCTTATGTTCTTATGTTCTCTCTCTCACTGTTCCATATCCTCCCTCTCTCTCTCTGTTACATATCGTCCCTCTTTCTCTCTCTGTTCCATTTCCTCCCTCTCTCTCTCTGGCACATATCCTCCCTCTCTCACTCTGTTCCATATCCTCTCTCTCTTTCTCTGTTACATATCCTCCCTCTCTCACTTTGTTCCATATCCTCCCTCTCTCTCTGTTACATATCCTCCCTCTCTTTCTTTGTTATATATCGTCCCTCTCTCTCTCTCTATTCCATATCCTCCCTCTCTCTCTCTATTCCATATCCTCCCTCTCTCTCTCTGTTCCATATCCTCCCTCTCTCTCTCTGTTACATATCCTCCCTCTCTCTCTCTCACTCTGTTACATATCCTCCCTCTCTTTCTCTATTCCATATCCTCCCTCTCTTTCTCTGTTCCATGTCCTCCCTCTCTTCCTCTATTCCATATCCTCCCTCTCTTTCTCTATTCCATATGCTCCCTCTCTTTCTCTATTCCATATCCTCCCTCTCTTTCTCTGTTACATATCCTCCCTCTCTCTCTCACTCTGTTCCATATCCTCCCTCTCTTCCTCTATTCCATATCCTCCCTCTCTTCCTCTATTCCATATCCTCCCTCTCTTTCTCTATTCCATATCCTCCCTCTCTTTCTCTGTTCCATATCCTCCCTCTCTCTCTCTGTTACATATCCTCCCTCTCTCTCTCACTCTGTTACATATCCTCCCTCTCTTCCTCTATTCCATATCCTCCATCTCTTTCTCTGTTACATATCGTCCCTCTCTCTCTCTCTGTTACATATCCTCCCTCCCTCTCTCACTCTGTTACATATCCTCCCTCTCTTCCTCTATTCCATATCCTCCCTCTCTTTCTCTGTTACATATCCTCCCTCTCTCTCTCACTCTGTTACATATCCTCCCTCTCTTTCTCTGTTCCATATCCTCCCTCTCTTTCTCTGTTACATATCCTCCCTCTCTCTCTCACTCTGTTACATATCCTCCCTCTCTTCCTCTATTCCATATCCTCCCTCTCTTTCTCTCTTCCATATCCTCCCTCTCTTCCTCTATTCCATATCCTCCCTCTCTTTCTCTGTTACATATCCTCCCTCTCTCTCTCACTCTGTTACATATCCTCCCTCTCTTTCTCTGTTCCATATCCTCCCTCTCTTTCTCTGTTACATATCCTCCCTCCCTCTCTCACTCTGTTACATATCCTCCCTCTCTTCCTCTATTCCATATCCTCCCTCTCTTTCTCTGTTACATATCCTCCCTCTCTCTCTCACTCTGTTACATATCCTCCCTCTCTTCCTCTATTCCATATCCTCCCTCTCTCTCTCTGTTACATATCCTCCCTCTCTCACTCTGTTACATATCCTCCCTCTCTTCCTCTATTCCATATCCTCTCTCTCTTTCTCTGTTACATATCCTCCCTCCCTCTCTCACTCTGTTACATATCCTCCCTCTCTTCCTCTATTCCATATCCTCCCTCTCTTTCTCTGTTACATATCCTCCCTCCCTCTCTCACTCTGTTACATATCCTCCCTCTCTTCCTCTATTCCATATCCTCCCTCTCTTTCTCTGTTACATATCGTCTCTCTCTCTCTCTGTTACATTGTGAAGCGCTTTGGGACTTCCTGATGTCATGAAAGGCACTATATAAATGCAAGTCTTACTTTCTCTCATTATCTCATTGCTGTTTGTGGGATCTTGCTGTGCGTAAATTGTCTGCCGCGTTTCCTACATTACAACAGTGACCACACTCTATAAATACTTAATTAGCTGTAAAGGGCTTTGGGACGTCCCACGGTCGTGAAAGGCACTTTAGAAATTTCTTAGAATCTTCATTACGTCAATAAGAATTGTCCCTGAACCTTCTGTTATCCAATGTGGTCACTACTCACCTGACGAAGGAGATAATCTCCGAAAGCTTGTGATTTTAAAATAAAACTGTTGGACTATAACCTGGTGTTGTAAGATTCCTTACATTTGTCCATCCCAGTCCATCACCGGCATCTCCACATCACTTCTGTTATCCAGTTTAAGATATTTGGAGCGATAGTAAACGTTTTATTTTTATCCTGGTGAAGAGGATTCTCTGTCTATTTTAACAAGATCTTACGATGCACGCATGACTTGCTGACCATAGTTGTATGTTCTTACTGTCAGAATGAGGTTCCTCACTGTTATTTGTCTATTCCCAAGTGTAGACGATATTCAGTTAGGTTTGAGCACCTCGAAAACATGACAGGATGATTTGTTTCTTATTATGCGGAAGAGCTGGAGTCTAATGGAGAGCTTGGTGTAGCTGGGTGAGACTATTAGGCTTCTTTACGTGAGTGAACACACAACTGTATCACGATTCATTGAATCCAAGTGCATTTTCAGCACTTTCTTGTTCGACTCCAGGCGTCAATATCACATTTACTTTCTTGATACGGGAGAATGGTGAAGACCTCTTTCAAATAAAAAGTAAAAATACTATTAAAGAAAGCAGTGAGTGTCGATTCATTCAACTGCAAATTACATCGATTTCTTTCAGAAAATAATATTTTGGTATCCAGTATATGAGTAATTTGAGACATGACGTGGTGAGTGGAACAGGCTCGGGAGGAACAGGTGACTTTGGACCTCTGGTTCCCAAAACTCTCCCCCACTGGGGGTTTCCTCACCTCGTGTCTGGGTCTGTTGGCGACTCATTGGTGGAGATTGATTACTATAATTAGTCAACAAATCCATTATCGTTGTATCGAGCGACTCCCGGGATGGGAGAAGGTGAATGAGATGGACCCTGGTCAATTTTCGTCCAGCAATCCCTGTGTTCCTAAGACAATGCGACACTAGGATCCATTGTGTCCCTTTGGAGTAAAATACAATTCCCAACAGCCGTTAATATAGACCAGTGCTGCTACTCCAGTGTCCTGACAATAAAATGGAATTTTATTTGACATGTGGGAGCACATTTCAACGACTTACCAAAATTGCCAATGCCAGACTCGCACCAAGTCCCGTTCACCCATCACCCCCTGAGCTCGCTGACCTACATTAGTTCCTGGTCCGGGAACGCCTTGATTTTAAAATTCTCATCCTTGTTTTCAAATCCCTCCATGGCCTCGCTCTGTAACCTCCTATCCCTGTAACCTCCTATCCCTGTAACCTCCTCCAGCCCTACAACCCTCCGAGATCGTTTGCTCATCCCAGATTTCCTTCACTCCACCATTGGCGGCCGTGTCTTCAGCTGCCTAGACCCTAACCTTGGAATTCCTTCCCTAAACCTCTCCACCTCTCTCTCCTCCTTTAAGACGCTCCTTAAAACCTACCTCTTTGACCGAGCTTTTGGTCACCTGTCCTAATATCTCCTTATGTGGTTTGGTGTCAAATTTTGTTTGATAATCGCTCCTGTGAAGCGTCTTGGGAATTTTTACTACATTAAAGGCGCTATATCAATGCAAGTTGTTGTTGTATTATGCTTCGAGTGTAAATACTTCTATAAAGGCACTTTGATCTTGATGTTGACGCTCTGTAGGGAATTGTTCAAGTGGGGATCCTCATCTTGTGTTTATTACATTCCCAGTTGTTCTGTACCAGCTTAGTATCAAAAAGAAAGCAAGACTTGCATTTACTGCACTTTTTACCACCTCAAGACGTCCAAAAAAGCATTTTACAGCCAATGAAGTATTTTTTTTGAAGTGTAGTCACTGTTGTAATGTAGGAAACGTGGCAGCCAATTTACACAAAGCAAGATCCCACAAACAGCAATGTGATAATGACCAGATTTTAGTGATGTTTGAGGGATAAATATTGGCCAGGACTTAGAAATATGATATGATTCATAGAAATATATGATTCCAAGACACCGGGAGAACTCCCCGGCTCTTCTTCGAAATAGTGGCTCTGGGATCTTTTACGCCCACCTGAGAGGGCAGACGGGGCCTTGGTTTAATGTCTCATAAAGACAGCCCCTCTGACAGTGCAGCACTCCCTCAATACTGCAGTCCCTCAGTGTCAGACTAGATTTTGCACTTCAGTCTCTGGAGTGGGATTCGAACCCACAACCTTCTGAACCGGGGTAGATGCAGGGAGGATGTTTCCCCTGGCTGGGGAGTCTAGAACCAGGGGTCACAGTCTCAGAATAAGGGGTCGGCCATTTAGGACTGAGATGAGGAGAAATTTCTTCACTCAGAGGGTGGTGAATCTTTGGAATTCTCTACCCCAGAGGGCTGTGGAGGCTCAGTCATTGATATATTCAAAACAGAGATCGATAGATTTCTAGATATTAAAGGCATCAAGGGATATGGGGATAGTGCAGGAAAATGGCATTGAGGTAGAAGATCAGCCATGATCTGATTGAATGGTGGATCAGGCTCGAGGGGCCGGATGGCCTACTCCTGCTCCTATTCCTTATGTTCTTATGACTCAGAGGTGAGAGCGCTGCCCACCGAGCAGCTGTGCTGAGTCACCTTCAGGCATTGCCTCAGCTCACCCGGGGTCCTGCTGGTCTCAGCCAGTCCATCAGAAGCAGGGTTCACCGCCCTTCCTCGCACCAAGTGAAGGACGGCAGAGAAAGAGTCGGTTCCAGCGATCGGCAGCTCCCCCCCTCCCCTCCCCCACACACACACACCCTCCCCCACCACCCCCTGCCACCCCCTCACCCAACCTCCCCATCCCCTCCTCCCACCCAGCCCCTCCCCCCACCCACCTCCCCCTCCCAACCACCACCTCCCCCCACCCACCTCTCCCCACCCCTCCCCCTCCCCCGTCCCCCTACCCCCTCCACCCTCACACCACCCCCTCCCCCCCACCCCCACCTACTCCCCACCCCCTCCCCCTCCCCCTACCCCCTCCCCCTCCACCACCCCCTCCCCCCAACCCCCACCTACTCCCCACCCCCTCCCCCTCCCCCCACCCCTCCTCCTCCCCTCACACACACCCCTTCCCCCCACTCCCACCCCCTCCCCATCCCCCTCCTCCCACCCCCTCCCCCACCCCCTCCTCGCACCCCCTTCCACTCCCCCTCCTCACACCCCCTCCCCCTCCCCCATCCCACCCCTCCCCCCACCCCCACCCCCACCTCCTCCCCACCCCCTCCCCCTTCCAGCCACCCCCTCCCCCTCCCCTCCCCCTTCCCTCACCCCCTCCTCCTCCTCCAACCCCACCCCCACCCCCTCCCCCTTCCCCCCTCCTCCCTCCACCCCCCCACCCCCACACTCCCCCCAATCACCGCCCACCATGTCCTCAAACAGATTACAGCAAATGGCTCAGGGTGACCTATGGGATGTAATCACAATGGCAACATTTAAACTAGTTACTATTTTAACCGAGCTGTTAACACATTCAAACAGGTTAATGGTGCTGGATAATTAGCAGACAAAAGCTAAATCTCCTCTGCACCCTCTCTAAGGCCTTCACATCCTTCCTAAAGTGCGGTGCCCAGAATTGAACACAATACTCCAGCTGAGGCCTAACCGGTGTTTTATAAAGGTTTAGCATAACTTCCTTGCTTTTGTACTCTATGCCTCTATTAATAAATGTAAACAATTTTACAACACCAAGTTATAGTCCAGCAATTTTATTTTAAATTCACAAGCTTTCGGAGATTTTCTCCTTCCTCAGGCAAATGTTTCAAGAGCTCCTTGAAGCCTACGCATTTATACATATTGAACAATAATACATGGTGTTTACAGACTGCCCCTGCAACTGCCCGTTGCCAAGGCAATCACCGTGTTCAGACAGAGAGGTGTCACCTGCAGAACCCCCGAATACACATTCAACAAAAAAACAAACAGGGAAAAAAAACAGAGAAAAAAAAACACAGAGAGAGGCAGAAACATCCGGAAGGCAGAGAGAGCCAGCAAATGACCCATTATATTAAAAACAGATAACATTTGTTCGCTGGTGGGGTAACGTGTAGCGTGACATGAACCCAAGATCCCGGTTGAGGCCGTCCTCATGGGTGCGGAACTTGGCTATCAATTTCTGCTCGACGATTTTGCGTTGTCGTGTGTCTCGAAGGCCGCCTTGGAGTACGCTTACCCGAAGGTCGGTGGATGAATGTCCATGACTGCTGAAGTGTTCCCCGACTGGGAGGGAACCCTCCTGTTTGGCGATTGTTGCGCGGTGTCCGTTCATCCGTTGTCGCAGCGTCTGCATGGTCTCGCCAATGTACCATGCTCTGGGCATCCTTTCCTGCAACGTATGAGGTAGACAATGTTGGCTGAGTCACAGGAGTATGAACCATGCACCTGGTGGGTGGTGTCATCTCGTGTGATGGTGGTATCTGTGTCGATGATCTGGCATGTCTTGCAGAGGTTACCGTGGCAGGGTTGTGTGGCGTCGTGGACGCTGTTCTCTTGAAAGCTAGGTAGTTTGCTGCGAACGATGGTCTGTTTGAGGTTGGGTGGCTGTTTAAAGGCGAGTAGTGGAGGTGTGGGGATGGCCATAGCGAGGTGTTTGTCCTCATTGATGACATGTTGAAGGCTGCGGAGAACATGGCGTAGTTTCTCCGCTCCGGGGAAGTACTGGACGACAAAGGGTACTCTGTTGGTTGCGTCCCGTGTTAGTCTCCTGAGGAGGTCTATGCGATTTTTTGCTGTGGCCCGTCGGAACTGTCGATCGATGAGTCGAGCGTCATATCCCGTTCTTACTAGGGCGTCTTTCAGCGTCTGTAGGTGTCCATCGCGTTCCTCCTCGTCTGAGCAGACCCTGTGTATTCGCAGGGCCTGTCCATAGGGGATGGCCTCTTTGACGTGGTTAGGGTGGAAGCTGGAAAAGTGGAGCATCGTGAGGTTGTCCGTGGGCTTGCGGTAGAGTGAGGTGCTGAGGTGCCCGTCTTTGATGGAGATTCGTGTGTCCAAGAAAGAAACTGATTCTGAGGAGTAGTCCATGGTGAGCTTGATGGTGGGATGGAACTTGTTGATGTTATCGTGTAGTCTCTTTAGTGATTCCTTGCCGTGGGTCCATAGAAAGAAAATGTCGTCGATGTATCTGGTGTATAGTGTTGGTTGGAGGTCTTGTGCAGTGAAGAAGTCCTGCTCGAACTTGTGCATGAAAATGTTGGCGTATTGGGGTGCGAATTTGGTCCCCATGGCTGTTCCGTGTGTTTGGGTAAAGAACTGGTTATTGAAGGTTCATGTCACGCTACACGTTACCCCACCAGCGAACAAATGTTATCTGTTTTTAATATAATGGGTCATTTGCTGGCTCTCTCTGCCTTCCGGATGTTTCTGCCTCTCTCTGTGTTTTTTTTTCTCTGTTTTTTTTCCCTGTTTGTTTTTTTGTTGAATGTGTATTCGGAGGTTCTGCAGGTAACACCTCTCTGTCTGAACACGGTGATTGCCTTGGCAACGGGCAGTTGCAGGGGCAGTCTGTAAACACCATGTATTATTGTTCAATATGTATAAATGCGTAGGCTTCAAGGAGATCTTGAAACATTTGCCTGAGGAAGGAGAAAATCTCCGAAAGCTTGTGAATTTAAAATAAAATTGCTGGACTATAACTTGGTGTTGTAAAATTGTTTACAATTGTCAACCCCAGTCCATCACCGGCATCTCCACATCATGACTACCATCGACACCACAAACTGCCGGCTCACAGTGGAAAGGATATCCAAGAAGATCGCGCATTTAGACACAGACATCAAGTTTTTACAGAGCTGCAAGAAAGCAGACAAGATCCCGAAAGGACTCCAGATCACGAACCCACTCAAGTCCACATACAACTCGGATTACGCTGAGAGACTCTGCCGCCGTACCTCTCGCACACTCCGCAACCATCTCATACACCAACTCTACAGCAGACGCCACAACCTCGAAACCAAGATAGAGTCCATACTCTCAACCTGTACTCAGGACACAGCAGACCAGCTACGTTATACCGCCAAACAGACGAGGCAACGGAACTACGCTGCCTACATGAAAACCAAGAGCAGGAAGCTTGAGAAACTCGGCATCACCACCAGCAACGACCAAGCTTCCCCTGGTACCACGGTTGCAACCACAGGGAAGTCTATTGTCAATTTATCCGACCACACCCTTCAACCAGACGAAATCGAAGTTCTCAGCCGAGGGCTCAATTTCTGCCCCACTACCAAAATGGACCCCACTAGTCTCGCGGCGGACACAGAGGAATTCATCAGGAGAATGAGGCTCCGGGAATTCTACCACAAACCCCAAGATTTCAGCAGCGAACCCAATGAGACAATCGACGATCCGGAACAGCAGACAGAGGGATCCGCGGTACAGCAACCGAAGAGGAAAGAGTCAAACTGGACTCCTCCGGAGGGTCGCTGCCCTCAGCTGGACATGTATGCTCAAGCTGTCAGGAAATGCGTCAATGCCAGATTCATCAGCCGCACTCAGAAGACAGTCCAGAATGTCACCCGAGCACAACGCAACGCCATCAACGCTCTCAAGACCAACCGCAACATCGTCATCAAACCAGCGGACAAAGGAGGAGCCATAGTCATACAGAACAGAACAGACTATTGCAAAGAAGCATACCGACAACTGGACAACCAGGAACACTACAGACGGTTACCCGCAGATCCGACCAAAGAACACACCCACCAGCTCAACAAACTGATCAAGACCTTCGATCCAGACCTTCAAAGCATCCTACGCATTCTCATCCCACGTAATCCCCGCGTGGGAGACTTCTACTGCCTCCCAAAGATACACAAAGCCAACACACCCGGACGTCCCATCGTATCAGGCAACGGAACCCTGTGTGAGAACCTCTCTGGATACATCGAGGGCATCCTGAAACCCATCGTACAGGGAACCCCCAGCTTCTGTCGTGACACTACAGACTTCCTACAAAAACTCAGTACCCACGGACCAGTTGAACCAGGAACACTTCTCACCACGATGGACGTCTCGGCACTATACACCAGTATCCCCCACGATGACGGCATCGCTGCGACAGCATCAATACTCAACACCAACAACAGCCAATCTCCGGAAGCCATCCTACAACTCATCCGCTTCATCCTGGATCACAATGTCTTCACCTTCAATAACCAGTTCTTTACCCAAACACACGGAACAGCCATGGGGACCAAATTCGCACCCCAATACGCCAGCATTTTCATGCACAAGTTCGAGCAGGACTTCTTCACTGCACAAGACCTCCAACCAACACTATACACCAGATACATCGACGACATTTTCTTTCTATGGACCCACGGCAAGGAATCACTAAAGAGACTACACGATAACATCAACAAGTTCCATCCCACCATCAAGCTCACCATGGACTACTCCTCAGAATCAGTTTCTTTCTTGGACACACGAATCTCCATCAAAGACGGGCACCTCAGCACCTCACTCTACCGCAAGCCCACGGACAACCTCACGATGCTCCACTTTTCCAGCTTCCACCCTAACCACGTCAAAGAGGCCATCCCCTATGGACAGGCCCTGCGAATACACAGGGTCTGCTCAGACGAGGAGGAACGCGATGGACACCTACAGACGCTGAAAGACGCCCTAGTAAGAACGGGATATGACGCTCGACTCATCGATCGACAGTTCCGACGGGCCACAGCAAAAAATCGCATAGACCTCCTCAGGAGACTAACACGGGACGCAACCAACAGAGTACCCTTTGTCGTCCAGTACTTCCCCGGAGCGGAGAAACTACGCCATGTTCTCCGCAGCCTTCAACATGTCATCAATGAGGACAAACACCTCGCTATGGCCATCCCCACACCTCCACTACTCGCCTTTAAACAGCCACCCAACCTCAAACAGACCATCGTTCGCAGCAAACTACCTAGCTTTCAAGAGAACAGCGTCCACGACGCCACACAACCCTGCCACGGTAACCTCTGCAAGACATGCCAGATCATCGACACAGATACCACCATCACACGAGATGACACCACCCACCAGGTGCATGGTTCATACTCCTGTGACTCAGCCAACATTGTCTACCTCATACGTTGCAGGAAAGGATGCCCCAGAGCATGGTACATTGGCGAGACCATGCAGACGCTGCGACAACGGATGAACGGACACCGCGCAACAATCGCCAAACAGGAGGGTTCCCTCCCAGTCGGGGAACACTTCAGCAGTCATGGACATTCATCCACCGATCTTCGGGTAAGCGTACTCCAAGGCGGCCTTCGAGACACACGACAACGCAAAATCGTCGAGCAGAAATTGATAGCCAAGTTCCGCACCCATGAGGACGGCCTCAACCGGGATCTTGGGTTCATGTCACACTACACGTTACCCCACCAGCGAACAAATGTTATCTGTTTTTAATATAATGGGTCATTTGCTGGCTCTCTCTGCCTTCCGGATGTTTCTGCCTCTCTCTGTGTTTTTTTTTCTTTTTCTCTGTTTTTTTTTCCCTGTTTGTTTTTTTTGTTGAATGTGTATTCGGGGGTTCTGCAGGTAACACCTCTCTGTCTGAACACGGTGATTGCCTTGGCAACGGGCAGTTGCAGGGGCAGTCTGTAAACACCATGTATTGTTCAATATGTATAAATGCGTAGGCTTCAAGGAGATCTTGAAACATTTGCCTGAGGAAGGAGAAAATCTCCGAAAGCTTGTGAATTTAAAATAAAATTGCTGGACTATAACTTGGTGTTGTAAAATTGTTTACAATTGTCAACCCCAGTCCATCACCGGCATCTCCACATCATGTCTATTAATAAAGCCCAGGATCCCATTTGCTTTTTTAACAGCCTTCTCAACTTGTCCTGCCACCTTCAATGATTTGTGTACATTCACCCCCAGGTCTCTCTGTTCCTGCACCCCCTTTAAAATTGTACCATTTAGTTTATTTTGCCTCTCCTCATTCTTCCGACCAAAATGTATCACTTCACACTTCTCTGTGTTAAATTTCATCTGCCATGTGTCTGCCCATTTCACCAGTCTGTCTCTGTCCTCCTGAAGTCTGTTACTATCCTCCACATTGTTTACTATATTTCTGAGTTCCGTGTCATCTGCAAACTTTGAAATTATACCCTCTATACCCAAGCCCAGGTCATTAATATACATCAAAAAGAGCAGTGGTCCGAATACTGACCCCTGGGGAACACCACTGTAAACTTCCCTCCAGTCTGAAAAACAACCATTCACCACTACTCTCTGCTTTCTGACTCTCAGCCAGTTAGTTATCCACTTCAAAAGCTTCTCTCCTGTTCTGTTCTTTTCTTTTGTTGCAGGAAAGTTCGATATTTTTAAGAATAGCAGCATTATAACTGCAATTTTCTTTTTTGTTGTGGTGGGGATAATGTCGGCAGAAACCAGCTGTAAAATTCAGCCACAGACAGTGTTAATGGGAGGCTGTCTGATTGCAGCTTCCTTATATCTCAGCCGTGTCCTTTATCCTCTCCTTTCTCCTGATAGTTTCCCCTGTGGCAGCAATGTAGCTCTTTGCCGGTGCAGAGTCAGTTCATTAACTTCATTACGACTGAGAGTCGGACCCTCAAACACTCGCCTCCTCTCTTTGAGTTGGGGCTTGCGTGTGTGTTGGTTTTTCAAATTGGTACCAGGTCGGTCGAGATGAAAAGAATTGCCACACATTGTGACTTTATGGAAAGCCCTTTTGGGCACCTTTTAAATGTAAATTCTGTTATAATTTTTATTTAACTGAGACCTTTAGCAATTTGAGGAAATTGGAAAAGTATGAAAAAGTCTCACTGAATGAAGCTATCAGGAAAGATTGAACAGACTGGGGCTCTTTTCCCGAGAAAAGTGAAGACTGAGGGGTGACCTGATAGAGGTCTTTAAAATTATGAAGGGGTTTGATAGGGTAGACGTAGAGACGATGTTTCCACTTGTGGGGGAGACCGGAACTAGAGGTCATAAATATAAAATAAGAACATAAGAACATAAGAACATAAGAAATTGGAGCAGGAGTAGGCCAATCGGCCCCTCGAGCCTGCTCCGCCATTCAATAAGATCATGGCTGATCTGATCCCAACCACAAATCGAAAGAACACAAGAAGTCGGAGCAGGACCCGGCCACATAGCCCCTGGGCCCTCTCCGCCACCCACAGGGCATTGACCGATCCGAACTCAGCTTCATGTCCAATTTCCTGCCCGCTCCCCATAACCCCTAATTCCCTTTACTTCTAGGAAACTGTCTATTTCTGTTTTAAATTTATCTAATGATGTAGCTTCCACAGCTTCCTGGGGCAGCAAATTCCACAGACCTACCACCCTCTGAGTGAAGAAGTTTCTCCTCATCTCAGTTTTGAAAGAGCAGCCCCTTATTCTAAGATTATGCCCCCTAGTTCTAGTTTCACCCATCCTTGGGAACATCCTTACCGCATCCACCCGATCAAGACCCTTGATCGGGTGGATGCAGTAGTCACTAATAAATCCAATAGGGAATTCAGGAGAAACTTCTTTACCCAGAGAGTGGTGAGAATGTGGAACTCGCTCCCACAGGGAGTAGTTGAGGTGAATAGTGTAGATACATTTAAGGGGAAACTGGATAAACACATGAGGGAGAAAGGAATAGAAGGATATGGTGATAGGGTGAGATGGAGTAGGGAGGGAGGAGGCTCGTGTGGAGCATAAACACCAGCACGGACCAGTTGGGCCGAATGGCCTGTTTCAGTGCTGTACATTCTGTGTAATTCTATGTCGGGTGAATGAAGGCATCGAAAAGGAAATGATCTCCTCGAGGCTAGAAATTCATCTTGGGCGTTGATAGAAAACGGGTGAAATGCCATCGCCCACCTGACATCGCCCGACGACATCGCCCGCCTGACATCACCCGCCGACATCGCCCACCTGACATCACCCACCTGACATCGCCCGCCGACATCGCCCACCTGACATCGCCCGCCGACATCGCCCGCCGACATCGCCCACCTGACATCGCCCGCCGACATCGCCCGCCGACATCGCCCACCTGACATCGCCCGCCGACATCGCCCACCTGACATCGCCCGCCGACATCGCCCGCCGACATCGCCCACCTGACATCGCCCGCCGACATCGCCCGCCGACATCGCCCACCTGACATCGCCCGCCGACATCGCCCACCTGACATCGCCCGCCGACATCGCCCACCTGACATCACCCGCCGACATCGCCCACCTGACATCACCCGCCGACATCGCCCACCTGACATCACCCACCTGACATCGCCCGCCTGACATCGCCCACCTGACATCGCCCGCCGACATCGCCCACCTGACATCGCCCGACGACATCGCCCGCCTGATGGAAATGAATATTGGGCGGAAGGGCGTATCGCGGGCGGGCATACAATGGAAGGGGTGTATAGAGGGCGGGTGAATGTATAATGTTTGGGGCAGGGTTTATAATAGGTATGGTGGGTGTGAATCGGGCGGAGTGTGTATCGGGCGGGGTGTATATCGGGCGGGATGTATAATGCGTGGGTGTATAGCGGGCGGGTGTACAACGGATGGGGTGTATAACGGGCGGGCGTACAACAGACGGGGTGTATAGCGGGTGGGGTGTATAATGGGCGGGCGTATCGCTGGCGGATGTACAACAGACGGGGTGTATAGCGGGCGGGCGGTACAACAGGCAGGTGTATAGCGGGTGGGTGTATAGCGGGCGGGTGTGCAACGGACGGGGTGTATAGCGGGCGGGGCATAAAATGGGCGGGTGTATCGCTGGTGGGTGTACAACAGACCGGGTGTATAGCGGGCAGGCGTACAACGGATGGGGTATATAGCAGGCGGGTGTATAGCAGGTGGGTGTACAATGGACGGGGTGTATAACGGACGGGGTGTATAACGGATGGGGTGTATAGCGGGCGGGCGTATAACGGGTGGGTGTATAACGGGTGGGTGTATAGCGGGCGGGTGTATAGCGGGTGGGTGTATAACGGGTGGGTGTATAGCGGGTGGGTGTATAACGGGCAGGTGTATAATGGGTGGGTGTATAGCGGGCGGGTGTATAGCGGGCGGGCGTATAGCGGGCGGGTGTATAGCGGGTGGGTGTATAATGGGTGGGTGTATAGCGGGCGGGCGTATAACGGGCGGGCGTATAACGGGTGGGTGTATAGCGGGTGGGTGTATAATGGGTGGGTGTATAGCGGGCGGGTGTATAGCGGGTGGGCGTATAACGGGTGGGTGTATAGCGGGTGGGTGTATAATGGGTGGGTGTATAGCGGGCGGGCGTATAACGGGCGGGTGTATAACGGGCGGGTGTATAGCGGGTGGGTGTATAATGGGTGGGTGTATAACGGGCGGGTGTATAGCGGGCGGGCGTATAACGGGTGGGTGTATAACGGGCGGGTGTATAACGGGCGGGTGTATAGCGGGTGGGTGTATAACGGGTGGGTGTATAGCGGGCGGGCGTATAACGGGCGGGTGTATAACGGGTGGGTGTATAGCGGGTGGGTGTATAATGGGTGGGTGTATAACGGGCGGGTGTATAACGGGCGGGTGTATAGCGGGTGGGTGTATAATGGGTGGGTGTATAACGGGCGGGTGTATAGCGGGTGGGTGTATAACGGGTGGGTGTATAGCGGGCGGGCATATAACGGGCGGGTGTATAACGGGCGGGTGTATAGCGGGTGGGTGTATAATGGGTGGGTGTATAACGGGCGGGTGTATAGCGGGCATCTGATGCCACGCCGCTTGTTCTACACCACCACCCAATGTGGATTTGTACCCCAGTGAATAATTTGAAATGTTCTTTGAGGAAAATAAAGAAGCTGTTGATATTTGAGGTCGTATAAATGCGTAGGCTTCAAGGAGATCTTGAAACATTTGCCTGAGGAAGGAGAAAATCTCCGAAAGCTTGTGAATTTAAAATAAAATTGCTGGACTATAACTTGGTGTTGTAAAATTGTTTACAATTGTCAACCCCAGTCCATCACCGGCATCTCCACATCATGATATTTGAGGTGGGGGAGACAGTGATTGGACAGTGTGCTGAACTCCATCTCCTTGTTGAGCTGCTCTTGTACTCTGACTGAGACCAACCCATCGGCAAATATGCAGGAAAAATTAAAGCAATATGCATTGATGTCCTGCTCACAGGGAGACCAGGGGCAAGGGCTCTCACACTGGGAAGGGAGGCCATTGGCCGCACTATAAAAGCCGGTGGTGATGGGCCCCGTCGAAAAGTAGACTTTTTGGAGAATATTTTCCAAATGCGTGATTGCAATGGGGGGAGTCCGGTCGTTGGGAACGCATGTTGGCAAATCACAGCCATGATTCTCCACCATTTCCATCCCTTGTTGGTCCCTAATGGTCGCATGCATTTAGTCAGACTGTAAAGGGCCAGTAAATTGTGGAGCATTTACTGGGAGTGACTCTTCCCCATTCTGGGAGGCATGGGGCAAACTGGCACCTCCCCCCAGGCTTAAACCCACAACCGCCTGAGTCAGAAGCGAGGCTGCTATCCACTGACACTGTAATTGTACACGGTCTGTAGGAAGAAAGGTTTGATAAAGTAAATGGCCTATTCTCATCACACAACGTCCTATGTTCTTAAAGGTAGTGCTGGTGGCTGGGGACAGGTCACATTGATAGAGTGCAGGGGGATCGTACAATATCCACTGGGATATGTGAGCCCGGGAGCTGCTGCATTGAGCTCGTCTGTCAGTGAGTCAAACCTCCAATAGTCAGTAAGCTGGTTGGACATTGAACATTTTATTTCCACAGTGTAATTCTTAATCATCTGGAGAAAGTTACAACCGCCAGAGAATTCACCGATACTCACTTGTCTCGAAATGACTAATCCAGAAACATCAATCACCCGTCTTCTGCAGCCAGTGAGGTTTCAGATGCAAAGCTTGGTGGGAAAGGAAGCTGTGAGGAGGACTCAGAGTCTGCAAAGGGATATAGACAGATTAAGTGAGTGGGCAAGAAGGTGGCAGATGGAGTATAATGTGGGGAAATGAGAGGTTATTCACTTTGGTAGGAAGAATAGAAAAACAGAATATTTTTTTAAATGGTGAGAAACTATTAAATGTTGGTGTCCAGAGAGATTTGGTTGTCCTTGTGCAAGAAACACAAAAAGTTAGTATGCAGGTACAGCAAGCAATTAGGAAAGCAAATGGCATGGTGGCCTTGATTGCAAGGGGGTTGGAGTACAAGAGTAAGGAAGTCTCAATACAGTTGTACAGGGCCTGGAGCACTGTGTACAATTTTGGTCTCCTTATCTAAGGAAGGATATACTTGCCTTAGAGACGGTGCAACGAAGGTTCACTAGATTGATTCCTGGGATGAGAGGGTTGTCCTATGAGGAGAGATTGAGTAGAATGGGCCTATACTCTCTGGAGTTTAGAAGAATGAGAGGTGATCTCATTGAAACATATAAGATTATGAGGGGGCTTGACAGAGTAGATGCTGAGAGATTGTTTCCCCTGGCTGGAGAGTTTAGTCTCAGGATAAGGGGTCGGCCATTCAAGACTGAGATGAGGGGGAATTTCTTCACTCAGAGGGTATGAATCTTTGGAATTTTCTACCCCAGAGGGCTGTGGATGCTCAGTCGTTGAGTATATTCAAGACTGAGATCGATAGATTTTTGGACTCTAAGGGAAACAAGGGATATGGGGATCGGGCAGGAAAGTGGAGTTGAGGTCACAGATCAGCCATTGTCTGATTGAATGGCGGAGTAGGTTTGAGGGGCCGAATGGCCTACTCCTGCTCTTATTTCTTATGTTCTTATGTTTGTACGAAGGTTTGAAAGAGTGCCTATGTTCCAGCCCTGCCTATTTATCACAGTGTCAGCACGTCAAACAAGAATTGATGTCACTGTTTAACAAAACCACCCCGAAAACAATGGGAAAATATTGCTGTCGATTTGCTGGAGATTTCTCACATCCCATTTAGGTTCTACATTCTGTAACTTTTTCTAACATCAAACCTCTCAGCCTAGGAGCTGATATTTAATTTATTAACATAAATATGCTTAGCACGATTGTGTGACATTCCTCAGGCAGCTGTTTTAAAGCAGTTATGAACAGATTAATTCCCCTATCAAACAGCAGCAAAGGACTATCACATCAACATGTTAGGTGTTCACCCATTGATTCTGTAGTCAGCTCAAAGTCCCGATTCACCACAACAAGAATAACCTGCATTTATATAGCGCCTTTAACATAGTAAAACATCCCAAGGCGCTTCACAGCTGCGTAAATCAAACAAACTGTGACACCGAGCCACATAAGGAGATATTAGGAAAGAGGTGGGTTTTAAGGAGCATCTTAAAGGAGGAGCGAGAGGGAGAGAGGCGGAGAGGTTTAGGGAGGGAATTCCAGAGCTTAGGGCCCAGGCAGCTGAAGGCACGGCCACGAATGGTGGAGCAAAGGAAATCGGGGATGTACAAGAGGCCAGAATTGGAGGAGCGCAGAGATCTCGGAGGGTTGTAGGGCTGGAGGAGGTTACAGAGATAGGGAGAGGGGGCGAGGCCCTGGGGCTCTTTTCTCTAGAAAAGAGAAGGCTGAGGGGTGACCTGATAGAGGTCTTTAAGATAATGAAAGGGTTTGATAGGGTAGACAGAGAGAAGATGTTTCCACTTGTGGGACTGTTAATAAATCCAATAGGGAATTGAGGAGAAACTTCTTCACCCAGAGAGTGGTGAGAATGTGGAACTCGCTCCCACAAGGAGTAGTTGAGGCGAATAGCATCAATGTATTTTAGGGGAAGCTGGATAGAGGGAGAAAGAAATAAAAGGCTATCCTGATAGGGTTGGAAGTAGGGAGGGAGGAGGCTCGTGTGGAGCATAAACGCCAGCACAGACCAGTTGGGCCGAATGGCCTGTTTCTGTGTTGTAGTTTCAATGTATCTCGATACAATAACCCCATCACTGTTGGACGTGATGGTCTGGGGCTTCTCAGAGTCACTCTGGTAGATTCTGTTCCCAGACTAATTACCCAGAAAATGCAGTAAATGGATTTCGAATCTGCACCGCATATAAATCTCACTTTGGGATTGGTCTGTGTTTGATCAAACATTTGGAGAGAAGCCAAAACGGGCTGTGACAAAATGTTCCTTTAAATGCCCAGAAGGGAATTGGTCACATAAAAGCCCTATGCAAATAAGAGGATTATCATTAATCTTTGTTAATTAAGAGGGTGGCATTAACATCGAAAATAATGGGAACAAAAATGATTCTTCAGACTTTATTCAGAGAATCATTTTATGTAATTAAGATGATTTAATATCCAATTAAAGCTAATATATATATACATATATTGTTTGCTTAAATCAGCTGCACTTAGAGAAATGATTACTGCCTTCAAAGTCACCATTAAAATCCATTTCATTTCACGGAAATTTTCCAATGGATATTGCCTGATTTTGGGAGATACCATTCAGGACTGCGACAGGGCAGTTACCAACTGGACCAGTGACTTTCCCAGTCGGGATTTGATGGGTGCAGGAATTACGGTTTATATTTTAGAGAAGTTCTCACACAGGCACAAGGAGGTGTGAGCACCCACCAGATCGGCAGGATCTCGCAGGACTGGGAAGCCAGTTCTGACGAAAGGTCATCGACCTGAAACATTAGCTCTGCCTCTTTCTCCACAGATGCTGCCTGACTTGCTGAGTATTTCCGGCATTTTCTGTTTTTATTTAAGGAAAAGAAAGACTTGTGTGTGTTTATAACATGGTTCATCTCCTCAGAATGTGTTAATGTGACTCACTCCCAGTGAAGGGTGACCACCATTGTAACCGAGGGGACAGACAGAGAGGTTAGGCCCAGGTTGTTACAAGCCAAGGCTCAGAGACTCCTTGCTGCTGCTACAAGTGATGACCTCAAGGTAACTGCAGGAAAACATACCAATGCTTTTATAAAATGAGTTTTGGCTGAATTCAAACATTGGTCTTTTATGTGCTCTCTCTGGAAATAAAAAACCCTGTGTGAAATATAATATTGAATGAATTTCATACAATGTTTTCCTTCATTTAAAAGATGATTCTGTTTCAAAGTTATTTTACAGTTAAATTACATATTTAGAATTACAATCTCAGTACACTGACAATGACTCTCACTAATGGACAAATCAGTAGCCTCGAGCTACAACAAAATAAGGAGTCTTTCACTGCAAGTTAGAACAAATTCTGAAAGTACTGAGAGAGCCCGGGCTCTGATAACCCTGACAATGTGGGAATACAATGCGTGAAATCACCTCCTGCGGCAGTGATTCGCAGTGACGGACCTTCGAGACAGCACAAATGCTTCTCATTCTCCTCCAGCTCCATCTCAGATTGGCTCAAACTACTTTATAACATCAGAGGTTTTAGACACAGGAAAAAAGCCATTTGGCCAAAACTTCACCCCTTTTCACCATTCAACACCTTCTCATTATTGCGATTAACTGCCTCTGTGTACTAATTTCTAGTTGGGACCTGCATTAATTAACTCACAGAAATTCCTGACAGCTACTTAATACCAACATCAACATTCACTGTGAGGATGGATGTATTGTCTGCGGATTTGCTTGATTTTCTTTGGAAATCCTGCAGTATTTATAGGAACATAGGAACAGGAGGAGGCCATTCAGCCCCTCAAGCCTGTTCCACTATTCAATTAGATCATGGCTGATCTGTATCTTAACTCCATCTTAACACCTTGATTCCGTAACCGTTAATTCCCTTACTTAACTAAAAACTATCAATCTCAGTTTTGAAATTTTCAATTGACTCCCAGCCTCAACAGCTTTTTTGGGGGAGAGAGTTCCAGATTTCCACTCCCCTTTGTGTGAAGAAATGCTTCCTGACATCACCCCCGAATGGCCTGGCTCTAATTTTAAGATTCTGCCCCCTTTTTCTGGACTCTCCCACCAGAGGAAATAGTTTCTCTCTATCTACCCTATCAAATCTTTTAATCATCTTAAACACCTCGATTAGATCACCCCTTAATCTTCTATACTCGAGGGAATACAAGCCGAGTCTATGCATCATTAGATAAATTTAAAACAGAAATAGACAGTTTCCTAGAAGTAAAGGGAATTAGGGGTTATGGGGAGCGGGCAGGAAATTGGACATGAAGCTGAGTTCGGATCGGTCAATGCCCTGTGGGTGGCGGAGAGGGCCCAGGGGCTATATGGCCGGGTCCTGCTCCGACTTCTTGTGTTCTTTAGATTTGTGGTTGGGATCAGATCAGCCATGATCTTATTGAATGGCGGAGCAGGCTCGAGGGGCCGATTGGCCTACTCCTGCTCCAATTTCTTATGTTCTAACCTGTCCTCAGAATTTAACCCTTTTAGCCCCGGTATCATTCTGGTGAATCTGTGCTGCACCCCCTCCAAGGCCAATATATCCCTCCTGAGGGGCGGGGCCCAGAACTGAACACAGTCTCCAGATGGGGTCTAATCAGAGCTCTGTACAGCGATAATGTAACTTTCACCCCATTTTATTCCAGCCCACTTGAGATAAAGGCCAACATTCCATTGCCTGTCCACGAGCTGTTAATGATTTCTGTATCTGAACCCTGAAATCTCTCTGCTCCTCCACCGTTCCTACCTTCTCGTCATTTAGAAAATACTCCGATCTCTTTCTTAGGTCTAAAGTGGATGACCTCACACTTCCCCACATTGAACTCCATCTGCCCCAGTTTTGCCCACTCACTGAATCTCTCAATGTCCCTTTACAACTTTCTGCTCCCATCTACACTGTTTACTGTGCCACCTAACTTAGTGTCATCAGCAAACTGAGATATATGGCTCTCTATTCCTTCATCCAAGTCATTTATAAATATAGTGAAAAGCTGAGGCCCCAGTACTGATCCACGGGGGGCACCACAAGTCACATCCTGCCTAGTGAGAGGGAGGAACTGAAGGAAATCAGTATTAGTAAAAAAAATAGTGCTCGGGAAATTAATGGGGCTAAAGGCTGACAAATCCCCAGGGCCTGATAATCTACATCCCAGAGTACTAAAGGAAGTGGCCCTGGAAATAGTGGATGCATTGGTGGTCATCTTCCCAAATTCTATAGACTCTGGAACAGTTCCTACAGATTGGAGGGTGGCAAATGTAACCCCATATTTAAAAAAGGAGGGAGAGAAAAAACAGGGAATTACAGATCAGTTAGCCTAACATCAATAGTGGTGAAAATGCTAGAGTCTATTATAAAAGATGTGATAACAGAACACTTGGAAGGCATTAACGGGATTGGACAAAGTCAGCATGGGTTTATGAAAGGGAAATCATGCTTAACAAATCTACTGGAGTTTTTTGAGGATGTAACTAGTAGAATAGATAGGGGAGAACCAGTGGATGTGGTGTATTTGGATTTTCAGAAGGCTTTTGATAAGGTCCCACACAAGAGGTTAGTGTGCAAAATTAAAGCACATGGGATTGGGGGGAATATACTGGCATGGATTGAGAATTGGTTGACAGACAGGAAACAGAGAGTAGGAATAAATGGGTCTTTTTCCGGGTGGCAGGCAGTGACTAGTGGGGTACCACAGGGATCAGTGCTTGGGCCCCAGCTATTCACAATATAGATCAATGATTTGGATGAGGGAACTAAATGTAACATTTCCAAGTTTGCAGACACAAAGCTGGGGTGGAATGTGAGCTGTGAGGAGGATGCAAAGAGGCTCCAATGTGATTTCGACAAGTTGGGTGAGTGGGCAAGAACATGGCAGATGCAGTATAACGTGGATAAATGTGAGGTTATCCACTTTGGTTGTAAAAACAGAAAGGCAGATTATTATCTGAATGGTGACAGATTGGGAAAAGGGGAGGTGCAACGAGACCTGGGTGTCCTTGTACACCAGTCGCTGAAAGTGAGCATTCAGGTGCAGCAAGCAGTTAGGAAGGCGAATGGTATGTTGGCCTTCATTGCAAGAGGATTTGAGTACAGGAGCAGGGATGTCTTACTGCAGTTATACAGGGCCTTGGTGAGACCACATCTGGAGTATTGTGTGCAGTTTTGGTCTCCTTATCTGAGGAAGGATGTCCTTGCCACGGAGGGAGTGCAACGAAAGTTTACCAGACTGATTCCTGGGATGGCAGGACTGACGTATGAGGAGAGATTGGGTCGACTACGCTTATATTCATTAGAGTTTAGAAGAATGAGAGGTGATCTAATTGAAAAATATAAAATTCTAACAGGACTAGACAGACTAGATGCAGGGAGGATGTTCCCGATGGCTGTGGAATCCAGAACCAGGGGTCACAGTCTCAGGATACGGGGTATGCCATTTAGAACCAAGAGGAGGAGAAATTTCTTCACCCAGAGGGTGGTGAACCTGTGGAATTCTCTACCACAGAAGGCAGTGGAGGCCAAGTCATTAGATGTATTCAAGAAGGAGATAGATATATTTCTTAATGCTAAAGGGATCAAGGGATTTGTGGAAAAAGCAGGGACAGGGTACTGAGTTAGACGATCAGCCATGATCATTTTGAATAGTGGAGCAGGCCCGAAGGGCTGAATGGCCTACTCTTGCTCCTATTTTCTATGTTTCTAAGTTTAATTAGAATACATACCCATTATCCCTAATCCCTGCCTCCTACCTCCTAACCATATACAGATCTTTCCATCAGGAAATTAAATCAATGGGTAGAGTCCATGATAGGGGAGAGTGTACGTGGGCTGTGGGAGGAGATTAAATGGGTGGGTAGAGTCCATGATAGGGGAGAGTGTACATGGGCTGTGGGAGGAGATTAAATGGGTGGGTAGTGTCCATGATAGGGGAGAGTGTACGTGGGCTGTGGGAGGGGATTAAATGGGTGGGTAGTGTCCTTGATAGGGGAGAGTGTACGTGGGCTGTGGGAGGGGATTAAATGGGTGGGTAGTGTCCTTGATAGGGGAGAGTGTACGTGGGCTGTGGGAGGAGATTAAATGGGTGGGTAGTGTCCTTGATAGGGGAGAGTGTACGTGGGCTGTGGGAGGGGATTAAATGGGTGGGTAGTGTCCTTGATAGGGGAGAGTGTACGTGGGCTGTGGGAGGAGCAGGTGACACCGTGTTGAAATACCTTTTCACATTCTGTACTTTCTCATGTTTGATGACAATTCCAAATGCCCTATTCTAATTTATAAGGGAACTACAGCAAACCATTTACAATGGTTAATAAACAGCACTCGAGAAATAACAATAATTATTTAATGAATTATTAAATAAATATTTAATAATTTATGGAGTAAATACATAACTCACAAATGGAAATAGACTTTGTTCCATTGTAGCTTGACTGCTTTTTGGTAGTTAGATTTATTGGGAATATTAAGAATTATTTTCGTTAATAAATCCTTCAGTGTCATCCGTGACTCCGTGCAGCACTCGCTTCTGAGTCATAAGATCGTGGGTTCAAGTCCTGGTCCAGAGGCTTGAGTCCATAATCCAGGCCGACACTCCCAGTGCAGTACTGAGGGAGCGCTGCACTGTCGGAGGGTCAGTACTGAGGGAGCGCTGCACTGTCGGAGGGTCAGTACTGAGGGAGCGCTGCACTGTCGGAGGGTCAGTACTGAGGGAGCGCTGCACTGTCGGAGGGTCAGTACTGAGGGAGTGCTGCACTGTCGGAGGGTCAGTACTGAGGGAGCGCTGCACTGTCGGAGGGTCAGTACTGAGGGAGCGCTGCACTGTCGGAGGTGCCGTCTTTTAGATGAGATGTTAAACAGAAGTCCCGTCTGCCCACTTGGGTGGACCGAAAAGATCCCATGGCCACTAATTCAAAGAAGAGCAGGGGGAGTTCTCCCCGGTGTCCTGGGGCCAATATTTATCCCTTAACCAACATCACTAAAAACAGATTAACTGTTCATTATCTCATTTCTGTTTGTGGAACCTTGCTGTGCGAACTTGGCTGCTGCTTTTCCAAAGCACTTTGGGACGTCCTGAGATCATGAAAGATGCTGTATAAGAACATAAGAAATAGGAGCAGGATTGGCCATTCGGCCCCTCGATCCGGCTCTGCCATTCAATCAGACAATGGCTGATCTTCGACCTCAACTCCACTTTCCCGCCCGATCCCCATATCCCTTGAATCCCCTAGAGTCCAAAAACCTATCGATCTCAGTCTTGAATATCCTCAATGACTCAGCATCCACAGCCCTCTGGGGCAGAGAATTTCAAAGATTCACAACCCTCTGAGTGAAGAAATTCCTCCTCATCTCAGTCTTAAATGGCCGACCCATTATCCTGCGACCATGCCCCCTAGTTCTCGACTCTCCAGGGGAAGCAATCTCTCAGCATCTACCCTGTCAATCCCCCTCAGAATCTTGTATGTTTCAATGAGATCACCTCTCATTCTTCTAAACTCCAGAGAGTATAGGCCCATTCTACTCAATCTCTCCTCATAGGACAACTCTCTCATCTCAGGAATGAATCCAGTGAACCTTGGTCACACTCCAAGGCAAGTATATCCTTCCTTAGACAAGGAGACCAAAACTGTACACAGTACTCCAGGTGAGATCTCACCAACGCCCTGCACAATTGTAGTAAGACTTCCTTACTCTTGTACTCCAACCCCCTTGCAATAAAGGCCAAAATGCTCTTTTCTTTCTTAATTGCTTGCTGCACCTGCACTAACTTTTTGTGTTTCTTGTACGAGGACACCCAAATCTCTCTAAACACCAACATTTAATATTTTCTCACCATTTAAAAAATATTCTGTTTTTCTGTTCTTCCTACCAAAGTGAATAACCTCACATTTCCCCACATTATACTCCATCTGCCACGTTCTTGCCCACTCCCTTAACCTGTCTATATCCCTTTGCAGACTCTTTGTGTCCTCCTCACAACTTACTGTCCCACCTAGCTTTGTATCGTCAGCAAACTTGGATACATTACACTCGGTCCCTTCATCCAAGTCATTAATATAGATTGTAAATAGCTGAGGCCCGAGCACTGATCCCTGGGGAACCCCACTAGTTACAGCCTGACAACCCGAAAATGACCCGTTTATCCCTACTCTCTGTCTTCTGTCCATTAACCAATCCTCTATCCATGCGAATATATTACCCCCCAACCCCATGAGCCCAAACCTTGTGTAACAACCTTTTATGTGGCAGCTTATCGAATACATTATCGAATACCTTTTGAAAATCTAAAAAGGGTACTTTCTAAATGGTAAAAAGTTAAAAACAGTGGATGTCCAAAGGGACTTAGGGGTTCAGGTACATAGATCATTGAAGTGTCATGAACAGGTGCAGAAAATAATCAATAAGGCTAATGGAATGCTGGCCTTTATATCTAGAGGACTAGAGTACAAGGGGGCAGAAGTTATGCTGCAGCTATACAAAACCCTGGTTAGACCGCACCTGGAGTACTGTGAGCAGTTCTGGACACCGCACCTTCGGAAGGACATATTGGCTTTGGAGGGAGTGCAGCGTAGGTTTACTAGAATGATACCCGGACTTCAAGGGTTAAGTTACGAGGAGAGATTACACAAATTGGGGTTGTATTCTCTGGAGTTTCGAAGGTTAAGGGGTGATCTGATCGAAGTTTATAAGATATTAAGGGGAACAGATAGGGTGGATAGAGAGAAACTATTTCCGCTGGTTGGGGATTCTAGGAGTAGGGGGCACAGTCTAAAAATTAGAGCCAGACCTTTCAGGAGTGAGATTAGAAAACATTTCTACACACAAAGGGTGGTAGAAGTTTGGAACTCTCTTCTGCAAACGGCAATTGATTTTTTTTTTATTTGTTCATGGGATGTGGGCGTCGCTGGCGAGGCCGGCATTTATTGCCCATCCCTAAGTGCCCTTGAGAAGGTGGTGGTGAGCCGCCTTCTTGAACCGCTGCAGTCCGTGTGGTGAAGGTTCTCCCACAGTGCTGTTAGGAAGGGAGTTCCAGGATTTTGACCCAGCGACGATGAAGGAACGGCGATATATTTCCAAGTCGGGATGGTGTGTGACTTGGAGGGGAACGTGCAGGTGGTGTTGTTCCCATGTGTCTGCTGCTCTTGTCCTTCTAGGTGGTAGAGGTCGCGGGTTTGGGAGGCGCTGTCGAAGAAGCCTTGGCGAGTTGCTGCAGTGCATCCTGTGGATGGTACACACTGCAGCCACTGTGCGCCGGTGGTGAAGGGAGTGAATGTTTAGGGTGGTGGATGGGGTGCCAATCAAGAGGGCTGCTTTATCTTGGATGGTGTCGAGCTTCTTGAGTGTTGTTGGAGCTGCACTCATCCAGGCAAGTGGAGAGTATTCCATCACACTCCTGACTTGTGCCTTGTAGATGGTGGAAAGGCTCTGGGGAGTCAGGAGGTGAGTCACTCGCCGCAGAATACCCAGCCTCTGACCTGCTCTTTTAGCCACAGTATTTATATGGCTGGTCCATTTAAGTTTCTGGTTAATGGTGACCCCCAGGATATTGAAGGTGGGGGATTCGGCGATGGTAATGCCGTTGAATGTCAAGGGGAGGTGATTAGACTCTCTCTTGTTGGAGATGGTCATAGCCTGGCACTTATCTTGCGCGAATGTTACTTGCCACTTATGAGCCCAAGCCTGGATGTTGTCCAGGTCTTACTGCATGCGAGCTCGGACTGCTTCATTATCTGAGGGGTTGCGCATGGAACTGAACACTGTGCAGTCATCAGCGAACATCTCCATTTCTGACCTTATGATGGAGGGAAGGTCATTGATGAAGCAGCTGAAGATGGTTGGGCCTAGGACACTGCCTGATAGTAGCTCAATTGCTAAATTTAAATCGGAGATAGATAGCTTTTTGGCAACCAAAGGTATTGAGGGATATGGGCCAAAGGCAGGTATATGGAGTTAGATCACAGATCAGCCGTGATCTTATCAAATGGCAGAGCAGGCACGAGGGGCTGAATGGCCTACTCCTGTTCCTATGTTCCTATCCACTGGTTCCCCTTTATCTACCCTGCTCGTTACATCCTCAAAAAACTTTGATAAATTTTTCACATAAGTGCAAGATCTTTCTTTTTTTTAAAGTTATGGAACATTCTCTTCTGGTGAGTGAGGGTACTGGAGGGATGAGCTCCGCTGGGCAAATGGGCTTTTGTAATTCTGGATATTTTCTTATGTTCTCCTGAATATTTTTGAATATGACGGAGGTTATAAAATGTCCTGGCGCATGCTCAGAACGTCCCCACATTGTGTCCAGCATGAGTTGGTCATCTTTCAGATGCTTCTTTTCAAACATGCAGTTCAAGGTGTTACAATCAGCTACACATACATAATCAACTTTGATAAAAACAAGAAGGGTAAGAAGGAGAGTCCTTCCCTGCTGGTTTTTCTGACTGGGGGGTGCGATCTTGCATTAATCGGGCATGGAACCAAGGGGCTGAATTTCCACGGGGGTTAACAACCCGTTTGCCATAACTTCAGTGGGTGGTCGTGCTTCGTTTATCTGGGGTTTCCACAACATGGAAGGAGGCAATTCGGCCCATTGCATCATTGTGTCTGCTCCAATGGCTGGTTTCACTCCCAAAGCACAATCTCTACACATTCAGCTTGAGGTTGCTGCCAGGGAAAGTGATGTCCAGGCAAGTGATGTGTCAACATTTGGAGCAGATCAAGAGGATGGTTTCAGTTTTACTGACATTTAGTTGGAGGCTTCTCCAAATTTCAATCTCAAATTGGCATTTAGGGAGAATGGCAAGAGCCTTCGGGTTAATGGAGGAGGTGGAGAGGTAAAGGTGGAGAGGGGGAGAGATGAAGAGGCGGAGGTGGGGTGGGGTGGAAAGGGGAGGTGGAGAGGGAGAGGGGGAGGTGGAGAGGTAGAGTGGGAGAGGTAGAGTTGGAGAGGTAGAGTGGGAGAGGTAGAGTTGGAGGGGTAGAGTGGGAGAGGTAGAGTGGGAGAGGTAGAGTGGGAGAGGTAGAGCGGAAGAGGTAGAGTGGGAGGGGTAGAGTGGGAGAGGTAGACTGGGAAGGGTAGAGTGGGAGAGGTAGAGTGGGCGAGGTAGAGTGGGAGGGGTAGAGCTGAAGAGGTAGAGTGGGAGGGGTAGAGTGGGAGAGGTAGAGTGGGAGACGTACAGTTGGAGAGGTAGAGCGGGAGAGGTAGAATTGGAGAGGTAGAATGGGAGAGGTAGAGTGGGAGGGGTAGAGTGGGAGGGGTAGAGCGGGAGGGGTAGAGTGGGAGAGGTGGAGTGGGAGGGGTAGAGTGGGAGGGGTAGAGCGGGAGGGGTAGAGTGGGAGAGGTGGAGTGGGAGGGGTAGAGTGGGAGGGGTAGAGTTGGAGAGGTAGAGTGGGAGGGGTAGAGTGGGAGGGGTAGAGTGGGAGAGGTGGAGTGGGAGGGGTAGAGTGGGAGGGGTAGAGTGGGAGGGGTAGAGTGGGAGAGGTAGAGTGGGAGAGGTGGAGTGGGAGGGGTAGAGTGGGAGGGGTAGAGTGGGAGGGGTAGAGTGGGAGAGGTGGAGTGGGAGGGGTAGAGTGGGAGGGGTAGAGTTGGAGAGGTAGAGTGGGAGGCGTAGAGTGGGAGGGGTAGAGTGGGAGAGGTAGAGTGGGAGGGGTAGAGTGGGAGAGGTAGAGTGGGAGGGGTAGAGTGGGAGGGGTAGAGTGGGAGGGGTAGAGTGGGAGGGGTGGAGTGGGAGAGGTGGAGTGGGAGAGGTGGAGTGGGAGGGGTAGATTGGGAGGGGTAGAGTGGGAGGGGTAGAGTGGGAGAGGTAGAATTGGGTGCCATCAGTGTACATATTGGAAACTGACCTTATTCTTCCAGATGTCATCGCTGACGGGTGATAGACAAGCGATAAAGAGGAGGAGGTCAAGGCCTTAGGTACACGGGAGGTGATCATGCAAGATCGGAAGGAGAAGCCATTGGAGGCAATAATTCAACAAGTGGGAGTGGGACCATGACAGAGCAGTGGAACATTGTGGAGGAGGGGTGTTTGAGAAGAATGGTGAGCTCAATATTGAGCTGAGGGATTGAGAATGAGGAGGAGGAGGATGATGATGAGGAGGAGAAGGATTGAGGATGAGGAGGAGGATGAGGAGAATGAGGAGGAGTATGAGGATGAGGAGGAGGATGAGGAGAATGAGGAGGAGGAGGAGGAGGATGAGGAGAAGGATGAGGAGTGAGGAGGAGGATGAGAAGGATGAGGAGGAGCAAGCTGTGATCATTCTCACCCAGGGTGCTGTTTGTGAATTTAAGCAGGAAAGTCTCAGGGTTATGGGTGAGGGGGAACCTGTCTGGAGGATCTGGAACCGGGAATGCTGGGGGTGTGATTGTCAGGCAATGGCATGTTCCAGGCACTTTAGAGAAAATGGAAAGTTTTATCGTAATGTGGAGCCATTTGGAAATGTTTCCGTTCTGGACAATATTTCACTGGATTAATTACATTTTTCTCCTCCCTGACAGTTAAACAGCTCATTACCTTCTGGTTGAGAAGTGTGAATTAAGAATTATTACCCGAGTCTTGATTGGTCATTTATCTCTTGTTACTGTTATTGAATTTGTGCTGCACCAAATCTGCCAAAATAAAATGGATTGGTGAAAGATGGGAAGTGGTGTTCCACAGGGATCGGTGCTGGGACCACTGTTGTTCACAATTTACATTAATGATTTGGACTCGGGAATCAGAAATGTAATTGGCAAATGAATTTCAATATCGATAAGTGTGAGGTGGTGTGTTTTGGTAGGAAGAATAAGGAGGCCACACACTGCTTGGATAATAAGAGTCTCGAGGGCAATTAGGGATGGGCAATAAATGCTGGCCTCGCCACCGACGCCCACATCCCGTGAACGAATAAAAAAAAAATGGGATAGAGGAGCAAAGGGATCTGGGGGAACAGGTACACAAATCACTAAAAGTAGCGACGCAGGTTAATAAGGCCATAAAAAGGCAAATCAAGCACTGGGGTTCATTTCTAGAGGGATAGAATTGAAAAGCAGAGAAGTTATGTTAAACTTGTATAGAACCTTGGTTAGACCGCACTTGGAGTATTGTGAACAGTTCTGGTCTCCATATTATAGAAAGGATATAGAGGCACTGGAGAAGATGCAAAAAAGATTTACTAGGATGATACCAGAACTGAGAGGTTATCCTTATCAGGAAAGATTGAACAGGCTGGGGCTCTTTTCTCTAGAAAAGGGAAGACTGAGGGGTGACCTGATAGAGGTCTTTAAGATTATGATAGGGTTTGATAGGGTAGACATAGAGAAGATGTTTCCACTTGTGGGGGAGACCAGAACTCGAGGTCGTAAATATAAGATAGTCACTAATAAATCCAATAGGGAATTCAGGAGAAACTTCTTTACCCAGAGAGTGGTGAGAACATGGAACTCACTACCACAAGGAGTAGTTGAGGCGAATAGTGTAGATACATTTAAGGGGAAGCCGGATAAACACATGAGGGAGAGAGGAATAGAAGGATCTGCTGATAGGGTGAGATGAAGTAGGGAGGGAGGAGGCTTGTGTGGAGCATAAACACCGGCATAGACCAGTTGGGCTGAATGGCCTGTTTCTGTGCTGTACATTCTGTGTAAAATATGATCAAAAACACAGGCATTGATTCTCGCAAAGTGTGACCTTGGCCCTGTTGTTAGCACGGTCACTTCTAAGTCTGAAGATTGTGGGTTCAAAGCCCACTCTAGGACTCGAGCACATGATGTCGGCTGACGCTCCCGTGAGGGAAGTGCTGTATTGTTGGAGATCTTGTAATTCTCAGGCCCCATCTACCTGCCCCGAGGATTAGGTAGATATTCAAGATCCCATGCCACTAACTGAGGAAGAGTCGGCAGCCCTCTCGGTGTCCTGGCCAACATTCCTCCTTCAACCAACACCACCATTAAGGTCATTTATCTCATTACAATTCTTGGAATCTTGCTGAATGTGGCTGCAATCAGAGACATAACAAATGGAATTCACATTGGCTGTAAATACTTTGAGATGTGATAAAGAGTTATACATGAGCAAGTCTTTCTTTTTATGAGAAAATATCTATATGTCCATCGGGGTTTAATTAGCTTTGGGGTTAGAGGTAGAACTCATGTTAATTGCGGTTTGGGGCAATAGCTTTATGATTTGATAGTAACTTATGCATAATTCCAAAATGCTCCCGAGAGTGAATATTCCCAATACATGTTCATGCAGATATTTGCCGTTAACACTGATCTGTTTAAGTACTTGTTCATTGCTTGTTAATCAGTGAAACATGCAGATTTACTCAGAATTTACTAAAGTTCTCCCACTTGTGTTAAATGAGAGGAGGGCGGCAGATTTCCTGCGGCGAACAGAGCAGGAGTTATCACTAAAAGGAGAAGTCTTTTGCTAAACTCGGCAGCATGGTCATCATGTCAAGTCTATCACTGCAAGAGGCGGAGCAGCAAAGGTGAGACACACGACCCTTGAGGTTTAAGGCCTCACTAGACTGCCAACTACCTGATATCACCCTCCTGAACCTCAGCAAGGAACAGTGTTGAACAGTGTGTAAGAAGACAACACCTCAACAGGCCATGGGATTTCAGACAACATCCCAACAGGGAATGGGATCTCAGACAACATCCCAACAGGGAATGGGATCTCAGACCTTCGTCAGCTCCTGAAAAAAACTGAACAACTCGACTATAAGGTGATCCTTGCACTTGACCTCCACCAGGTGCTTCCAGGCACCAAGAGGGGGCATCACCAGAGGGGAGATGAGGAGGCATTGTTTTACGCAGCGAGTTGTAATGATCGGGAATGCACTGCCTGAAACTGCCTGTTGGAAGTAGATTCAATAATAACTTTCAGAAGGGAATTGGATAAATGCTTGAAGGGAAAAATTTGACACGGCTATGGGGAAAGAACAGGGAATGGGACTAATTGGATAGCTCTTTCAAAGAGTCAGCACAGGTGCCAAGGGCCGAACGGCCTCCTTCTGCGCTGTAATCATTCTATGATTCTTTAATTCTTTAATCATTGAGATTAGCCGATACGCAATTCACATCTCCACAACAACAACAACATCAACAACAACAACTTGCGTTTATATAGCGCCTTTAACATAGTAAAATGTCCCAAGGCGCTTCGCACAGATCCCCATAAGGAGGTATTGGGACAGGTGAGGTCATGGAGGTCGGTTTTAAGAAGCATCTTAAATGAGGAGAGAGAGGTAGAGAGGCCGGAGATGTGGAGAGGGGATTCCAAAGCCTAGGGTCTAGACAGCTGAAGACACGGCCGCCAATGGTGGGGGGAAGGGAGTGGGGGATTGCAAGAGGCCAGAATTGGAGGAGCACAGAGATCTCAGAGGGTTGTAGGGGCCGAAGGAGGTTACAGAGATAGGGAGGGGGGCGAGGCCATGGAGGGATTTGAACACAAGGATGAGAATTTTAAATTCGAGCATTGCCGGACCGGGAGCCAATGTAGGTCAGCGGTCATTGAGGTAACGGGTGTCATCTTCTGTTACATGAATTTCAACAGCACCATTTCCAGGCCTTGCTGTGATGTCCGCTGAGTATAAGAAGCCACCGGCCACCATTGTGTTATCATTCAGTCACCATATCAGCAGAAAGGACGACACTCCCTCAATGCTCAGATGGTATGTTTTGGGCGGGAAAGTGGAGTTGAGGTCGAAGATCAGCCATGATCTTATTGAACGGCGGAGCAGGATCGAGGGGCCGTATGACCTACACCTGCTCCTATATCTTATGTTCTTTTGTTCTTATGTGGCCCCCGGAAACTAATAATGCAAGTTAATGTTCGTTTTCTTGGACATGTTCCTGATGTACATGCTTCGGAGAATCAAGTGTTCTTCAACTGTTCTCAGGATGTGGGTGTCGCTGGCGAGGCCGGCATTTATTGCCCATCCCTAATTGCCCCTTGAGAAGGTGGTGGTGAGCCGCCTTCTTGAACCGCTGCAGTCCGTGTGGTGAAGGTTCTCCCACAGTGCTGTTCGGAAGGGAGTTCCAGGATATTGGTCAAACAATCTGGGTATCTTCCCGTTGGTGTTCCTGCAGTGTTTGCAGCTGCCTGGGCCCTAAGCTCTGGAATTCCCTCCCGAAACCTCTCAGCTTCTCTACCTCTCTCTCCTCCTTTAAGATGCTCATTAAAATCTACCTCTTTGACCTCTGTCCTAGTATCTCCTTATGTGGCTCGGTGCCAAATTCTGTCTGATAATCGCTCCTGTGAAGCGCCTTGGGACGTTTTACTCCATTAAAGGCGCTATATCAATGCAAGTTGTTGCTTTATTCCTATTGGGTTCTGGGATATGCTGTTGTCATTTTCTGCTTCAGAACCAACCTCACTTCCAAGTAAACTTTCTCATGGATTACGCCTCAAGTTTGTTGCCCAAATAGTTTGCACGGTTTCCCACGATTAATATTGTTCTGATACTTGTACTCTGTGTTTCAGTTTATAGAGTCATAGAGTCATAGAGTTATACAGCACGGAGAGAGGCCCTTCGGCCCATCGTGTCCGCGCCGGCCATCAGCCCTGTCTACTCTAATCCCATATTCCAGCATTTGGTCCGTAGCCTTGTATGCTATGGCATTTCAAGTGCTCATCCAAATGCTTCTTGAATGTTGTGAGGGTTCCTGCCTCCACACCCCTTTCAGGCAGTGAGTTCCAGACTCCAACCACCCTCTGGGTGAAAAAGTTCTTTCTCAAATCTCCTCTAAACCTCCCGCCTTTTACCTTGAATCTATGTCCCCTTGTTATAGAACCCTCAACGAAGGGAAAAAGCTCCTTAGTATCCATCCTATCTGTGCCCCTCATAATTTTGTACACCTCAATCATGTCCCCCCTCAGCCTCCTCTGCTCCAAGGAAAACAAACCCAATCTTCCCAGTCTCTCTTCATAGCTGAAGGGCTCCAGCCCTGGTAACATCCTGGTGAATTCTTTTAATTGGGTACGTGGAGTAACACAATCAGAAACATCCTGTCTCATTGAACCATTCATCTGAATTTTGGTTGATAAATTTAGTGCAAAATTGGACAGGGACAAATTACAGGACAATAGGTGAAATGAAGTCCATGTACAAAGGCACGATATGCCAAGCATATTATGAATGGAGCAGGAGAGAAATTCCCAGTGGAGATAATTTGCTGCAGTCCCAGAATTTCCATATTGAGACTGACGCTCTGTTTGGAGCACAGGTGATTCATTGGACTGTTAAATTGCGTGAGATAATATGTATGGGAACGCATTCAAAAGCACGTCAGTAATTGATCAAAATTATTGCCTTAAGGCCAATGACTCACAGGCCTGAGTATGGATGACATAGAAAGCTCCTTTAGTATTCCTCTCTTGCAGGTTTCTATTGGAGATCGGTTGTTCCCAGCATTTAGTAAACAGCTTTGTGCTGAATCTTTTGACGCATTGACTGCAATTAAAAGGTTCTGGGGGAAGAAATGATTTGGATCACTCGAGGAGCGTGTTAAAGGGACAGTGCTTGGATTTCCCGAGATTGTAACAAACCTGCAGGAACATTTTATGTTGATCAGTGTGACTTGTGCAAGATCCTTGTCACCAAAACGCGTGCCAATCTGATGAACCAATCAGAACATAACTGCAACGATGCTGTTGGGCCATTTGTTAAGAGGCACTTAACGAGCTGAGATCTACACAGTCACTGATGTCACCATGATGCAGCACATGATTCATGAGTGGCCTTCGGCAGATGAGCTCAGCTGAAAGTAAGGCAAATTCCATGTACCCAGAAGACCCTGCATTCACTCATCATCTCCCCCTCCCTCGTTTTCAAAACCATCACTGCTAATTTGCTCAGGCCTGCTCCCGCTCTACCCCTGTAACTTTGGCAGAAGTTTGGCAGAGACCCTGTTTACAAGGCCCAGGAAATTCACCCCCTTATATTTCACATTTTATATAGACAACAGCTCGATGTTGATCGAGTCATTACCGTTACAGTCTTAGGGACAAGGCTGGTTACTCAACACTTGCAGGGCTATGGGGAGAAAGCAGAGGAGTGTGACTAATTGGATAGTCCGAACAAGCACGATGGGCTGAATGGCCTCCTTCTGTGCTGTGGGAGAGTTAAATATGGTCACGCCCATTAGTACAGGCTGAAGTCAGCTGTCCTGCTCCTGTGTAAACAATCGTTCACAATGCAGCGTTAACATATTTATCGAATTGTGCCTTGCTCAATACATCCACCTCCCTGGTCAATTTGGCCCCAAACAAATGCAGGGGTGTGACGAGAAGGACGAGGACTTTAAAAGTGAAGGACCCTGTTAGTACAAACTCCACAAAGCCACCCGCAGGAAGACTCGATTTGTGGACAGGCTCTGTGACCTGCATTCCCTTTACTCACTGAGATTAAGGGATCCGGTGAATTTACCCTCATATTTGCCAGGTGTAGGTTAGGCTCCAGCCGGCGCGGACACGATGGGCCAAAGGGCCTCTATCCGTGCTGTATAACTCTATGTATAACTCTATGACTCCAGTTCCTCCTGGCCACACAAGGAATCTCTTTGGGCCTAATTCTGGCCCCAATCTCCTGAGTTAGTTTGGTGAGAAACTCACGGTCGTTTCCTGCTCAGGCCTGAGAGTAAAAGTTGCAGTTGGGTCCCGATGACGTGATGTGTATGTTAAACAGGAGCCCGCGCCTTTGGGTGCAGGTCCTTGCTGCCTCCTCAGACGAACAGGTGAAAACCATGGCTGGTCAGCTCCCAGCGGCTCCATGGAGGGTAAGGGACTCGGACAGTTTTAACTGCCCCCCACCCCCCCACCCCAGCCCTGTTTCCGCTGGGCGAGTCGGGTTACAATCACCTCCTACAATGTATATGAAGGTACTCGCTTTTGAACTGGAGCTATCCACTTTGAAGTGCATCAGTATTCTTCTGATGAATATTTTTAAATAACTGTTTCAAAATATGAAGAAAGCCATTTCTGTGGGTAGTGAAATCATCGGTTTATACCTAATGATGTCGAATCTGGTGGAGTGCCCAGAATCATTTTGAGAAGCTGGTATTAATGAAGTCCAAAGTTTCTCTTCACTTGAATAATCCTACGCTAATCCTCCTGACTCGTCACTTTGGGTTTTGTGTTGATGGGCGATCCGGTTTGATGCTTCAGTCAAATGTCGACTCGTTGTGGAGTGGGTTTATTAACAACTCAACAGCATTTGGCAGAAAACCAAATCTTATTAGTTCTGCAGACGAGTGTAATTATTGAACCATTACTGAGAAAACTGTAGAGAGCAGGGCTCCTTTGGCACTTCCACGCTCTTGTCCTTTTAAGTATGTGCTTAAGCCTTACTTACAAGGAATACTGCTCAATCAAGAGATGGATTAAACTGATGGATCACAGGGACCATCAGTTCATAAGGATACCTCCATTAGCAATTACCATCGAGTCAATAACAGTCGCAAAGAAGGAGGAGTTCCAGAAAACTGCCTTGGGAATGAACAATATGGGTATAGGTAAAGTGGATGATATTCGACAGTCTAATAACGTCAGAAGCAGCAAAGAAGTTAATCAGAGGATGACAATTGCAAATAATATGAAAGAGTTTCTGCACAATGGTAAGGACTCAAACTGGTGATGAGTATGTTTAAGTTGGGTCAATAGAGTGGGGGAAGCTGGTCCAAGAACCGTGAAATAAGAAGCAGACTGGAGGCACGTGGCTTCCAGTGAGGCAGACACTGTGAAAATCAGTTGGAAAAGGACAATTGAGCAACGAGAGGGCAGAATGTTCTGAATGTCAGGCTGGCTCAGTTGACCACATGCTGTCCCCTGGGACAGATTCCACATTGGGACATGAGCACATGATCCATGCTGACACTCCAGTGCAGGACTGAGGGGAGTGCTGCACTGTCCCCAGAGGAGGCACAATGAGCCCAATGATTTCCTTCTGGGCTGCAATGTCTATCGTTGCATGAGATGTTAAGCTGAGGCCCATATATCTGTTCAGATGGGCATTGAAAGCTGTACTGGCAGGATGGTGAGCTCGGTATCTCTGAAGGATGAGATCAATTGGGACTGAAGGACCTCTCCATCCAAACCCATCTCGTGATGTGATGGAAGAAGCAGGTGCTGCATTAGATATGGATAGGGTTTGTTTGTGGTGTAGAATGTGCAGCATCCAACCAGCAAGGGCGGGGGGGTTGCAGCAGAGAAAGGACCACATTAAGGGCCGGTTTGGAGCATTTCACATCGAACCTCACACCCAGCAGATTATCATCTTATCCACCTGGAAACACAGTCCCTTCACAGCTTTATTCAGTTATATTCACTGATTCATTCTCCTTACAATGCTTCACTCAGGAGCAGAATTATCATTGTCAAATGGAGCAAGTCTTAACTTCTGCTGAAGATACTGAATAGCTTTGGATGAATTTGATTCCTAATTTCAAGCCACCCTTTGGCATTTGATTAGCATTGGTACATTGGTACATTGATACACTGGTACATTGGTACATTGATACACTGGCACATTGATACATTGGTACATTGATACACTGGCACATTGGTACATTGATACACTGGTACATTGATACACTGGCACATTGATACATTGGTACATTGATACATTGATACACTGATACACTGGTACATTGATACATTGGTACATTGATACATTGGTACATTGATACATTGATACACTGGTACATTGATACATTGGTACATTGATACATTGGTACAATGATACACTGGTACAATGATACATTGGTACATTGATACACTGGTACAATGATACATTGGTACATTGATACACTGGTACATTGATACATTGGTACATTGATACACTGGTACAATGATACATTGGTACATTGATACACTGGTACAATGATACATTGGTACATTGATACATTGGTACATTGATACATTGGTACACTGATACATTGATACACTGATACACTGGTACATTGATACATTGGTACATTGATACATTGGTACATTGATACATTGGTACACTGATACATTGATACACTGGTACATTGATACATTGGTACATTGATACATTGGTACAATGATACACTGGTACAATGATACATTGGTACATTGATACACTGGTACATTGATACATTGGTACATTGATACATTGGTACATTGATACATTGGTACACTGGTACAATGATACACTGGTACAATGATACATTGGTACATTGATACACTGGTACAATGATACATTGGTACATTGATACACTGGTACAATGATACACTGGTACAATGATACATTGGTACATTGATACACTGGTACAATGATATATTGGTACATTGATACACTGGTACAATGATACATTGGTACATTGATACATTGGTACATTGATACATTGGTACATTGATACACTGGTACATTGATACACTGGTACATTGATACATTGGTACATTGATACACTGGTACATTGATATACTGGTACAATGATACATTGGTACATTGATACACTGGTACATTGATACACTGGTACAATGATACATTGATACACTGGTACATTGATACACTGGTACAATGATACACTGGTACATTGATACACTGGTACATTGATACATTGATACATTCGTACATTGATACACTGGTACATTCATATATTGGTACATTGATACATTGGTACATTAGCACTTTGGTACACAGGAACAGCAGTAGATACCACCACCATGGGCCATGTAGCCAATGCTAAAATTCGGGAAAACACCAGACGTGTTCAGCTGACTCCCTGATCAGCTGACCTGACCAGGATTGGTACTCAGAGGTTGGATAATCCATCAGCACAATATCAAAGTCTGGGGCCTGTGATTTCCTAAGAAAGACGTACAGTGAGCACTGATCCTTACCGGGGAATGGGCCCTACCATCTCTCTCATCACTCATCCACTTCTTTCACCAAAAAACTGTCCAGGACATTGACATCACCATTTTGGAACAATAAATATTTATGATTAAAGGATTTGTTAGGGGAGATAGAGAGAAACTATTTCCTCTGGTGGGGGGAGTCCAGAACAAGGGGGCAGAACCTTAAAATTAGAGCTAAGCCGTTCAGGGGTGATGTCAGGAAGCACTTCTTCACATGAAGGGTATCTTTGTGTACCCCCAGTCCTCATTTGATGCAGGAGATGTTGCAGAGAAAAGCAATTAATCATTCCTGTGATTTATGTTCTTGTTTTCTTATAAATAGTTGGAAACATAAAAACACAGTTACCTGAATATGAATTATTGTTTCTTTAGAGGCATTATTAAAATGTCAGCTTTAACTGGTTTAACCTGTGTACAGAGGATTAAACCCCACTGATATCACACACCTGTGTACAGATTCTCCTCTTTGCCCACGATTGGACCGATCCAACTGTAATCAGCAGTGTCGGCCCAGACTGGCAATTCGACTTGTCTGTTCTGGTTTGAATGGTTCAGTCCAATACCACAGGATACATTTACCCACTGCATTATGGGGGAGCAGGAAATTGTCACTGACCCACTGCCCAATGTCCAATCCCCACCCCTACCCTTACCTCTAATCTAGGGCCTGTACTGTCCCTTTAAGAAGAGACGAAGGGAACAGATGATATTTCACAGGTGATTTGAATGATTATGGTTTTTGAGTTGGTGTAAAGATTGCAATGTCCCGAGTTCTGATGGTCGTTTGTACAACTGGGAGAGAGGGTTGTTGGGAGATCACTGTTAGTTCTCATTTTCAATGGGGAAAATATGAAATCCTAACATTATTAACTGTGCAATTAACAAATTTTGTGATTTTTGCTTTTTAGCAAAGATTTCAATTGCATTTTAATTTGTTTTATTTGTGCTTGAGACACTGGCCAGACAATGTTTATCACCGATCCCTAGTTGCCCTGAGGGCAATTAAGAGCCGACCATATAGTGTGGGGACTGGAGTCACATCTCGGCCCAGACCGGGTAAGGACGGCAGGTTTCCTTCCCTAAAGGACGTTAGTGAACCAGGTGGATTTTTATGACAATCCGACAGTTTCATGGTCACTTCCTGGTGCCAGGTTTATTGAATTTAATTTTACAACTTGCCGTGATGGGATTTGATCTCCCAACCCCTGGATTGCTGGTCCAGTACTAGAACAACCAGGATAGCCCACCCATCGTAAATGGAGAAATTAATTTTCAAAGTGGATGGAGTGGGGCTCATATTGGTCAGTTTCAGGCTAAGGTGCTTTTCTGTAAAGGAGGGAGATGGTGGTGTGGATTGGGATGTTTAATTTTCGAGTAAGTGCTGCGTTGAGTCGGCAGTGCCCTGGGGGTAGAACGGGAGGCCACTCATTTTGCCGCAGTCTTAACATTATGTTGTGTCAAAGAGAATGAATATTTATCCAGCGAGCATCAAATCAAATCACACTGCTTCGAAACGATTTCAGAGAGCATATTTGAAAGGAAATATTAACAGCATCTGTTTATGTGGAAGAACCAGTAAGAAGCCAAGATATCTCCATGGAAACACTCTCAACTTATCAAAGGGGGCTGCAGATACTTCATGTTATTCTGCAGAATGATCAGGTCTGTGCTGGATGAAGATGATTTCAGTGTAGGTGTAAACACATCAAAATACACATTGGGAACGACCGTCTCTTCTGTGGCTGTAAAACACCCCATTCTAGACCGTTTCCAGAAAGTTCTATCCATCTAGAAATGTTCCCTTCTTTTGAATAATACCTCCAGCCAAAGTAATGCCCCTCAAATTCCATGAGGCTATCCCTGTCCCCACAATCGAAAAGGAAATCAGACTGGGTGTGAACGGGTGGCCAATTCTCTATTGCCTGTTGTGCGCTACCACCTGAGGCAAACATCACTCTCCCGTCCCTGGGGTTTGTGTCTCTGTCTCTGTGTCTGGGCGGCTGGGAGTTCTGCTCCCCTATACTTCCCCTGGCAGAATTAAGTAGGTAAGGAGGTAGGTAGATTGATAGAGAGACTATTTCTATAGCGCGTTACACGACCTCAGGATATCACAAAGTACTTTACTTTGACAAAGGCAGCACCTCTGACAGTGCAGCACTCCCTCGGTACTGACCCTCCGACAGTGCAGCGCTCCCTCAGTACTGACCCTCCGACAGTGCAGCGCTCCCTCAGTACTGACCCTCCGACAGTGCAGCGCTCCCTCAGTACTGACCCTCCGACAGTGCAGCGCTCCCTCAGTACTGACCCTCCGACAGTGCAGCGCTCCCTCAGTACTGACCCTCCGACAGTGCAGCACTCCCTCAGTACTGACCCTCCGACAATGCAGCCCTCCCTCAGTACTGACCCTCCAACAGTGCAGCACTCCCTCAGTACTGACCCTCTGACAGCGCAGCACTCCCTCACTACTGACCCTCCGACAGTGCAGCACTCACTCAGTACTGACCCTCCGACAGTGCAGCCCTCCCTCGGTACTGACCCTCTGACAGTGCAGCGCTCCCTCAGTACTGACCCTCCAACAGTGCAGCGCTCCCTCAGTACTGACCCTCCAACAGTGCGGCGCTCCCTCAGTACTGACCCTCCGACAGTGCAACACTCCCTCAGTACTGACCCTCCGACAGTGCAGCGCTCCCTCAGTACTGACCCTCCGACAGTGCAGCGCTCCCTCAGTACTGACCCTCCGACAGTGCAGCACTCCCTCAGTACTGACCCTCCGACAGTGCAGCGCTCCCTCAGTACTGACCCTCCGACAGTGCAGTGCTCTCTCAGTACTGACCCTCCGACAGTGCAGCGCTCCCTCAGTACTGACCCTCCGACAGTGCAGCGCTCCCTCAGTACTGCACTGGGAGTGTCAGTCTGGATTGTGGGCTCAAGTTTCTGGAGTGGGACTTGAACCCATGACCTTCTTTTGTCTTTCGGACGAGACGTTAAACCAAGGCCCCGTCTGTCCCCTCAGGTGGATGTAAAAGATTCCACGGCTACTATTTCGAAGAAGAGCGGGGGAGTTCTCCCCGGTGTCCTGGGGCCGATATTTATCCCTCAACCAACATCACTAAAAAAACAGATGATCTGGTCATTCTCACATTGCTGTTTGTGGGATCTTGCTGTGCGTAAATTAGCTGCTGTGTTTCCTACATTACAACAGTGATTACATTTCAGAAGTACTTCATTGGCTGTGAAGTGGTTTGGGACGTCCTGAGATGGTGAAAGGCTCTGGAGAAATTCAAGTCTCTCTTTCTTTTCTGACTCAGAGAGTGAGAGTGCTACAAACTGAGGCACGGATGACACAATAATTAAATGTAGACTTAATTCCTTCTATTTCTTGGTTCATTCAGACACAAACAGTTTTTTACAATAAGAAATGTCTGACTGTCATTCCTTCATTTCATTCTTGGTGATTCTTCACATTGGTTTTCATCTCCTGGGATTTCTCTGGCATTTGACGGGTTTCCATTAATTTTATAAAATTGATCGCGGAGACAGTCAGGGAATAAGGCCTCAAAATAAATGAATTCCAATTTTCTGCAGCAAATAGTTTGTGCGATGTAGGCGTTTGCTGAGTGATTATGTCAGTAATAAAGTGTGTCTGTCCAGGAGCTGTGATAATATTTGAGGGTCAGCAATGGCAGTCAATTTCATTCGCTGCACCTGGAGAGGTGTCCAACTACTCCCGATCGGAGCCATCCCTACATTTAGGATGTGTCAATCCAGATCAAGGTCCAAAGATAGGCCGTGCCACTGTGTATAGGATAGTGGAAATCCTGAACTCTCTCCCCCAAAAGGCTGTGGACGCTGGGGGACAATTGAAACTTTCAAGACTGAGATCGATAGATTTTTGTTGGGTAACGGTATCGAGGGATATGGAGTTGAGGTACAAATCGGCCATGATCTAATTGAATGATGGAACAGGTTTGAGGGGCTGAATGGCCTCCCCCTGTTGCGAGAATCTTGACACACTAGTCTGCACAATGTCATTCATTCTGCATTCATTGCCTGGCAGGCTGCAAACTTCACATTGGGCCAGTAATTGGGAACTGAAACAACTCTCCACAGTTTAGGGGACTAGTGGGATGGGCTTTAAAGGGAGAGTTAGGGCACTAGAGGGATGGGCTTCGATGGGGGAGTTTGGGTACTAGAGGGATGGGCTTCGATGGGGGAGTTTGGGTACTGGAGGGATGGGCTTCGATGGGGGAGTTTGGGTACTAGAGGGATGGGCTTCGATGGGGGAGTTTGGGTACTGGAGGGATGGGTTTCGATGGGGGAGTTTGGGTACTGGAGGGATGGGCTTCAATGGGGGAGTTTGGGTACTAGAGAGATGGGCTTCGATGGGGGAGTTAGGGCAATAGAGGGATGGGCTTCAATGGGGGAGTTAGGGTACTGGAGGGATGGGCTTCGATGGGGGAGTTAGGGTACTGGAGGGATGGGCTTCGATGGGGGAGTTTGGGCAATAGAGGGATGGGCTTCGATGGGGGAGTTAGGGCAATAGAGGGATGGGCTTCGATGGGGGAGTTTGGGTACTGGAGGGATGGGCTTCGATGGGGGAGTTTGGGCAATAGAGGGATGGGCTTCGATGGGGGAGTTAGGGCAATAGAGGGATGGGCTTCGATGGGGGAGTTTGGGCAATAGAGGGATGGGCTTCGATGGGGGAGTTAGGGCAATAGAGGGATGGGCTTCGATGGGGGAGTTAGGGTACTGGAGGGATGGGCTTCGATGGGAAACTTCTGCCCATTGGTGATAATCAATGCTCTGCTGCCAGCAGCTCAAGAAAAGTTCAAAAAAAGTTTGTGAATGATTGTTGTGGGGTCAGAGAGAGGATGAAACATCCTCCTGGCTGCACAGAAAGCTCAGTGATGCCTGACCCTCTGTGGCCCTCCCCTGGGATCTCCTCCTCCCCCCTCGCTTACCTTACCGCACCAACTGGATTCTCTGGATTTTTGGGCCCCTCCAATCAGATAACTTCTTTCCACCGAGAGTGATGAGAATGTGGAACTCGCTGCCACATGGAGTGGGTGGAACAGAGAGTGTCGATGGATTTAAGGGGAGGCTTGATGCACGCATGAGGGAGAAGGGAATAGAGGGATAGGGAGGCAGGGTGGGAAGAGGGATTTAGAGTAGGAGGAGGCTCTGCAGTCCTGCCACATCCAGTCGTGAATGGTGGTGGACAATTAAACAACTAACGGGAGAAGGAGGCTTAGTAAACATCCCCATCCTCAATGACGGCAGAGTCCAGCACGTGAGTGCAAAAGACAAGGCTGAAGCGTTTGCAACCATCTTCAGCCAGAAGTGCCGAGTGGATGATCCATCTCGGCCTCCTCCCGATATCCCCACCATCACAGAAGCCAGTCTTCAGCCAATTCAACTCACTCCACGTGATATCAAGAAACGGCAGAGTGCACTGGATACAGCAAAGGCTATGGACCCCGACAACATCCCAGCTGTAGAGCTGAAGACTTGTGCTCCAGAACTAGCTGCGCCTCTAGCCAAACTGCTCCAGTACAGCTACAACACTGGCATCTACCCAACAATGTGGAAAATTGCCCAGGTATGTCCTGTCCACAAAAAGCAGGACAAATCCAATCCGGCCAATTACCGCCCCATCAGTCTACTCTCAATCATCAGCAAAGTGATGGAAGGTGTCGTAGACAGTGCTATCAAGCGGCACTTACTCACCAATAACCTGCTCACCGATGCTCAGTTTGGGTTCCGCCAGGACCACTCGGCTCCAGACCTCAATACAGCCTTGGTCCAAACATGGACAAAAGAGCTGAATTCCAGAGATGAGGTGAGAGTGACTGCCCTTGACATCAAGGCAGCATTTGACCGAGTGTGGCACCAAGGAGCCCTGGTAAAATTGAAGTCAATGGGAATCAGGGGGAAAACTCTCCAGTGGCTGGAGTCATACCTAGCACAAAGGAAGATGGTAGTGGTTGTTGGAGGCCAATCATCTCAGCCCCAGGACATTGCTGCAGGAGTTCCTCAGGGCAGTGTCCTAGGCCCAACCATCTCCAGCTGCTTCATCAATGACCTTATCTTCACCATGAGGTCAGAAATGGGGATGTTCGCTGATGATTGCACAGTGTTCAGTTCCATTTGCAACCCCTCAAATAATGAAGCAGTCCCAGCCTGCATGCAGCAAGACCTGGATAACATCCAGGCTTGGGCTCATGAGTGGCAAGTAACATTTGCGCCAGACAAGTGCCAGGCAATGACCATTTCCAACAAGAGAGTGTCTAACCTCCTCCCCTTGACATTCAACGGCATTACCATCGCCGAATCCCCCACCATCAACATCCTGGGGGTCACCATTGACCAGAAACTTAAATGGACCAGCCATATAAATACTGTGGCTACGAGAGCAGGTCAGAGGCTGGGTATTCTGTGGCGAGTGACTCACCTCCTGACTCCCCAAAGCCTTTCCACCATCCACAAGGCACAAGTCAGGAGTGTGATGCAATACTCTCCACTTGCCTGGATGAGTGCAGCTCCAACAACACTTAAGAAGCTCAACACCATCCAGGACAAAGCAGCCTGCTTGATTGGCACCCCATCCACCACCCTAAATATTCACTCCCTTCACCACCGGCACACTGTGGCTGCAGTGTGTACCATCCATAGGATGCACTGCAGCAACTCGCCAAGGCTTCTTCGACAGCACCTCCCAAACCCGCGGCTTCTACCACCTAGAAGGACAAGAGCAGCAGGCACATGGGAACAACACCACCTGCACGTTCCCCTCCAAGTCACACACCATCCCGACTTGGAAATATATCGCCGTTCCTTCATCGTCGCTGGGTCAAAATCCTGGAACTCCCTTCCTAACAGCACTGTGGGAGAACCTTCACCACACGGACTGCAGCGGTTCAAGAAGGCGGCTCACCACCACCTTCTCAAGGGCAATTAGGGATGGGCAATAAATGCCGGCCTCGCCAGCAATGCCCACATCCCATGAACGAATAAAAAAACATGTGGAGTATAAACACCGGTATAGACCGGTGGGGCCGAATGGCCTGTTCCTGTGCAGCAGATTCTTGCTGATTGAAACTCAAAATGGGCCCCAATGTGTAAATTCAGCTCTGTTAATGTCTTCAGCGATGGATTTGTCTGTAATTCTGTTTTTGCAATGTGTATGTCCAGATGCAAAGATTTCTCAAGGTGAATGAACACCCAAGTCTTAGTTATGAGGTCAAGTGGTTGTTCCGCAGTTTATTAAAAGCTGGTTAATTGGGATGATTCTAAGTAGGTCTTGATGCGCTGCCAGGGGATTTACTGTGGCAGGAGAAGTGAAACTGACTGCGTCTGTTCTTTCAGAGCAATTCAGCCAATTTGTTGCCTCAAATCCTCTAAACCGCAGCAGGAGAAGGTGGAAACCTGCCTCGTTTACCATATTGCTGCTTGGACCCAGTGAAGGGTTTGTGACATCCCAGCAATGGGAGATTCTCACCCACAGGAGAAACACAGTCAGAAACCTGACCCAGATTTACTGGACTTCCTTTATCAAGTGATGAGTGTCTTCAAGAGGCATTGATCTGTGAAAAGATCGCTCGCTGCTGAACATGTTCATTTTGACAACAAGATCCTTGGTGACTTTCAAAATCTATTTTTTTGTAAGACGAGAAAAGCAACAAAACCCTGTCCATGAAGAGGAGATGTATTAATGCTCGGAGCTCGAGGGGATTCCGACCTGTTGTTAGCAATGGTACGAGCGAGCAAGGTCGGACCAAAGAGATCAATAAAGGGTCAGGGTGTACGTTAACGCTGAGCGATGTGACATCATGCAATGGGATGTCAGTTAATACTGTGGATCATCATAGAATCATACGGCACAGAAGGAGGCCGTTCGGCCCCATCGTGTCTATGCCAGCCCTTTTAAAGTCCCACTCCCCTGCTCTTTCCCCATTGCTCTGTAAGTTTCTCCTTTTCAAATTTTGTCTGATAATCGATCCTGTGAAGGGCCTTGGGACATTTTACTACGTTACAGAGCGAGGTATAAAGGCAAGATGTTGTTGTTGTTTTCAAGTATTTATCCAATTCCCTTTTGAAAGTTATTATTGAATCTGCTTCCACCGTCCTTTCAGGCAGCGCATTCCAGATCAGAACAACTCGCTGCGTAAAAATTGTTTCCTCATCTTCCCTCTGGTTCTTTTGCCGATCACCTTAAATCTGTGTCCTCTGGTTACCGACCCTTCTGCCACTGGAATCAGTTTCTCCTTATTTACTCTATCAAAACCCCTCATTGTTGCAGGTGAATACAGGCCCGGTTTCCTCTTTCCAAATGCTATTTTGTTGACTGTCCATCTAAGCAGTCAGTTTAAGAGTTAACCAGGATCTAACAGGGAGTGGAACGGTCCTACTCAATTCCTTAACCTTCCCCCAGCCCCTCACAGTACTGGAGACTGGATTAATAGGGAGTCAGCTTGCTCTCTAAACTATTCTGTGGGACACACTGGGTAGGCTTGGACAACAAATAATGGGGACTTAAATCTCATGAAAGTTAAGCCTATAACTTAACATAAGAACATAAGAAATAGGAGCAGGAGTAGGCCAATCGGCCCCTCGAGGCTGCTCCGCCATTCAATAAGATCATGGCTGATCTGATCCTAACCTCAAATCTAAATTCATGTCCAATTTCCTGCCCGCTCCCCATAACCCCTAATTCCCTTTACTTCTAGGAAACTGTCTCTTTCTGTTTTAAATTTATTCAATGATGTAGCTTCCTCAGCTTCCTGGGGCAGCAAATTCCACAGACCTACTACCCTCTGAGTGAAGAAGTTTCTCCTCATCTCAGTTTTGAAAGAGCAGCCCCTTATTCTAAGATTATGCCCCCTTGTTCTAGTTTCACCCATCCTTGGGAACATCCTTACCGCATCCACCCGATCAAGCCCCTTCACAATCTTATATGTTTCAATAAGATCGCCTCTCATTCTTCTGAACTCCAATGAGTAGAGTCCCAATCTACTCAACCTCTCCTCATATGTCCGCCCCCTCATCCCCGGGATTGTCCCGTTGACATAAGTATTCAATAACTGCTTACTTTTCCACTAGTGGATACCTGCTTACATGAGGCATAAGTGTATAAACATGTACATGTCACTCAAGATCACAAGATAGGTTGAACGATGAGGGCACTTCAGGTCACTTGATGCTCCTGTTTCCAGAATACTGCCCCTACTGCTGTAACATTGTCACGGAATAATGGACCCCTTCCTGCTTCACTGGCCATTTCCTCTTGGAACTGACAACTGTTTGTCCACAATGGGACTTCCACGTCGATTAGCCAGGTGTAATGGACATGCACAATACCAAACTGATGGGAAGAAAAGAGAGAATAATGAGAAGTGGACAAAAACCAGAGCTTACTTAGAGAAGATTGGGCAAATTTAATAATGGGGTTGCATTGTAGGGCATGATAGGACATAACAGTGAATTATAATAAGATATAAACCAAATTGGGGCCCATGAACCTTAGCGGTCGATAAACCTTAGCAGACGATGACCATAGACAGGTGGTCTGTAGCTGCCTGCTTGGTGGACAGTATTCCTGCCTCTTGCTGAACTAAAGCCAGTTAAAGTGAGATTTATATATGTGGAGAAATCTGATGCTAAAATAAACAATTAATTATTTAAACTAATCTATTTATTGATGTGATTAACTGTACTCGAGCTGAAGGCACAACTTCCCTCTCCCTGGCTGGTGAACTGTAGTCTGGTCCTCCAGCGATAACGAGGTACTCGAGGTAGAAGTTCTCATGCTCCGACCCTATCCGGGCTTTAATTTTACCAACAAGCCTATTATATGGCACTTAATCAAACGCCTTTTGAAAATCCATATCCACAACATCAACCGCACTCCCCTCATCAGCCGGCTCCGTTACCTCATCAAAGAACTCCATCAAGTTAGTCAAACATGATTTACCTTTAAGGAATCCATGTTGGCTGTCATTTATTAACCCTTGTTCTTCCAAGCGGCAATTAATTTTGTCTCGGATTATTGTCTCTAAAAGTTTCCCCACCACCTATTCTACGCTGACTGGCCTGTAGGCGCTGGGTTTATCTCTCTCCCCTTTTTGGAACAGGGGTGTGGCCAGAGCCTCCGTTATTTCCACCCTTACTTCCCTCAGCATCCTCCGATGCACCTCATCCGGACCGGGTGACTTTTCTACTTTGAGCGCTGCCAGTCTTTTAAGTCCCTCCTCTTTATCCATTGCTATCCTATCTGATTCCTCTACTCCCTCCTCCTTTACTGTGACGTTGGCAGCATCCTCATCTCTAGTGAAGACCAATGTGAAGTATTCATTTAGTGCCTCAGCCGTGCCCTCTCTCGCCACAAAAAGATCTCTTGTGAATAAATAAGCATGAAGGAGATCATCGAATGGGGCATTTTGTTTCTTATCCTTTCAACCGTCACTATTAGGGCTGCTCAATATATTTCTCAGCTCCTTTTAATACCTCTGGTAGAAGAGAAAGATATAACATTGTATTAATGGACGAGGTTCTTATGGGTAAGAACATAAGAAATCGGAGCAGGAGTAGGCCATTCGGCCCCTCGAGCCTGATCATGGCTGATCTTCAACCTCAACTCCACTTTCCCGCCTGATCCCCTTGATTCCCTAGAGTCCAAAAATCTATCGATCTCAGCCTTGAATATATTCAATGACTCAGCATCCACAGCCTCTGGGGTAGAGAATTCCAAAGATTCACAACCCTCTGAGTGAAGAAATGCCTCCTCATCTCAGTCCTAAATGGCCGACCCCTTATCCTGCGACTATGTCCCCTAGTTCTAGACTAGAGGATGTTTCAAAAGCTTTCATTGAATTTAAAACACACACGTTAAACATCTCAGTTTGTTTCACTGGTTCCACAGAGTATCACTGTGTAGAATTAATCAGACCATTGTGGAAATGAGCTGTCAGCTGGACAGAAAAATGGATCCAATGCTCCTCTCTGATTTCCAGTCACGAAGCAGCTTGTCTTGTTAATCAATTTTGTAACTGTCAACAGTTTGAGAGGTGACAGGATCAGGTATTCTATCGCCAGGTTCCCCCCGTCCACGGCAGATATGGTGTGGAACTCCCAGGACACGGCAGATATGGTGTGGAGCTCCCAGGACACGACAGATATGGTGTGGAACTCCCAGGACACGGCAGATACGGTGTGGAGCTCCCAGGACACGACAGATACGGTGTGGAGCACCCAGGACACGACAGATATGGTGTGGAGCTCCCAGGACACGGCAGATATGGTGTGGAACTCCCAGGACACGACAGATATGGTGTGGAGCTCCCAGGACACGGCAGATATGGTGTGGAACTCCCAGGACACGACAGATATGGTGTGGAGCTCCCAGGACACGGCAGATATGGTGTGGAACTCCCAGGACACGGCAGATACGGTGTGGAGCTCCCAGGACACGGCAGATATGGTGTGGAGCTCCCAGGACACGGCAGATATGGTGTGGAACTCCCAGGACACGGCAGATACGGTGTGGAGCTCCCAGGACACGGCAGATATGGTGTGGAGCTCCCAGGACACGGCAGATATGGTGTGGAACTCCCAGGACACGGCAGATATGGTGTGGAGCTCCCAGGACACGATCCTTCGCTCAGCTCTGTCCTGTGATGATGATTATTTGCTTCGGTGTCAATGTGAAATTGTTATTTTCTGTTTCCCTCTCGTAGCCTGGCAGAGAAAGAGATTGCAGAGCGGGTGCTGCTGGAGTACTACAAATATCACCTGAGGTCTTGGATCACTTTGAGAGTACAATAATCTTTACATTGTTGTCCAGAGCGAGAATAGCTGAGTGTGGTGAATGGAAGCCATGGATTATCTTTGCTCTCCAGGATGACCCTGGACTGGTACATTAATCAGAACATTTCATGAAAATAGTGATTCACTTGAGATTGGGGGATGTTACGGGGTAAACTTGATCTGGGCCCGATCATTGGCCTCCACAGGCAGCTCACCCCACGAGAGATATCGAGTTTGGCCCACCAGCTTCACCAGCAGCAATCCCCTCAGGTAGGTTCCAGGGGGCGGTTGTGGGGGATAACTGATCGGCAGGACTGTGGAGCTGCGGAGGCGGGGAGGGGCTCTCCTGCTCCCTCCTGGCTCCGGGTTTTTGCCTTCACTTTCACTGGGGGCTGCTGAAGAATCCTGAGTGAGATGGACCCTGTTCGTTGATAACTCGTTTTACACACGGTTCCTTCAACAGGAATTAGGCCAAAGGGCATCTGGACACCGAAACAAATGGGCCCCACAAATTTAGCAGTGGGACCAAAGCCTGCACAAGTACAAGAAAAATCTCATAGTATTAACTCACATCCCATAACATCAAGTCTCAATCACGATCCCTGGTACGAACTCAAACCCTATACTTTTGTCTCGCACACCCGAACATTAACTCCCACGCAATAGGATAAAATTAACCTCATCGAATAGCATTAACTCCAAAGCCGTAGAAACACCTCACATCCCATAATATTAACTCACATCCTTTTTTAAAAAATAATTCTCGGGATATGGATGTCACTGGCGAGGCCGGCATTTATTGCCCACCCCTAATTGCCCTTGAGAAGGTGGTGGTGAGCCGCCTTCTTGAACCGCTGCAGTCCGTGTGGTGAAGGTTCTCCCACAGTGCTGTTAGGTAGGGAGTTCCAGGATTTTGACCCAGCGACGATGAAGGAACGGCGATATATTTCCAAGTCGGGATGGTGTGTGACTTGGAGGGGAACGTGCAGGTGGTGGTGTTCCCATGTACCTGCTGCCCTTGTCCTTCTAGGTGGTAGAGGCCGCGGGTTTGGGAGGAGCTGTCGAAGAAGCCTTGGCGCGTTCGTGGTATCATAGTAAGTACAGCACAGGAGGAGGCCATTCGGCCCATCATCCCTGTGCTGGCTCTTTCAAAGAGCTATAAATTAGCCCCACTCCCCCGCTCTTTCCCCATAGCCTTGCAAGTTTTCTTCCTTCAAGTAATTATCCAATTCCCTTTTGAAAGTTATTATTGAATCTGCTTCCACCGCCCTTTCAGGCAACGCATTCCAGATCAGAACAACTCACTGAGAAAATAAAATGTTTCCTCGTGTTGCCTTTTGCCAATCACCTTAAATCTGTGTCCTCTGGTTACCAACACTTAGAATAGAATCATAGAATCATAGAAAGGTTACAGTGCAGAAGGAGGCCCATCAAGCCTGTGCTGGCTCTCTGCAAGAGCAATACAGCTAGTCCCACCCTCCCGCCCTTTCAGAGACCGCATTCCAGATCCTAACTACTCGCAGGATAAAAAAGTTTTTCCTCATGTCGCCTTTGGTTGTTTTGCCAATTACCTTAAATCTCTGTCCTCTGGTTTTTGACGTTTCCGACAATGGGAACAGTTTCTCTCTATCGACTCTGCCTAGACCCTTCATGATTTTGAATACCTCGATCAAATCTCCTCACAACCGTCTCTGTTCGAAGGAGAACAATCCCAGCTTCTCCAGTCTATCCACGTAACTTTTTAAAAATTCGTTCGTGGGATGTGGGCGTTGCTGGCGAGGCCGGCATTTATTGCCCATCCCTAATTGCCCTTGAGAAGGTGGTGATGAGCCGCCTACTTGAACCGCTGCAGTCCATGTGGTGAAGGTTCTCCCACAGTGCTGTTAGGAAGGGAGTTCCAGGATTTTGACCCAGCGACGATGAAGGAACGGCGATATATTTCCAAGTCGGGATGGTGTGTGACTTTGAGGGGAACGTGCAGGTGGTGTTGTTCCCATGTGCCTGCTGCTCTTGTCCTTCTAGGTGGTAGAGGTCGCGGGTTTGGGAGGTGCTGTCGAAGAAGCCTTGGCGAGTTGCTGAAGTGCATCCTGTGGATGGTACACACTGCAGCCACAGTGCACCGGTGGTGAAGGGAGTGAATGTTTCGGGTGGTGGATGGGGTGCCAATCAAGCGGGCTGCTTTGTCCTGAATGGTGTCGAGCTTCTTGAGTGTTGTTGAAGCTGCACTCATCCAGGTAAGTGGAGAGTATTCCAGCAAAATCCTGACCGTTGCCTTGAAGATGGTGGAAAGGCTTTGGAGAGTCAGGAGGTGAGTCACTTGCTTCAGAATACCCAGCCTCTGACCTGCTCTTGTAGCCACAGTATTTATGTGGCTGGTCCAGTTCAGTTTCTGGTCAATGGTGACCCCCAGGATGTTGATGATGGAGGATTCGATGATGGTAATGCCGTTGAATGTCAAGGGGAAATGGTTAGATTCTCTCTTGTTGGAGATGGTCATTGCCTGGCACTTGTCTGGCGCGAATGTTACTTGCCACTTATCAGCCCAAGCCTGGATGTTGTCCAGGTCTTGCTGCATGCGGGCTCGGACTGCTTCATTATCTGAGGGGTTGCGAATGGAACTGAACACTGTGCAATCATCAGCGAACATCCCCATTTCTGACCTAATGATAGAGGGAAGGTCATTGATGAAGCAGCTGAAGATGGTTGGGCCTAGGACACTGCCCTGAGGAACTCCTGCAGCAATGTCCTGGGGCTGAGATGATTGGCCTCCAACAACCACTACCATCTTCCTTTGTGCTAGGTATGACTCCAGCCACTGGAGAGATTACCCCTGATTCCCATTGACTTCAATTTTACCAGGGCTCCTTGGTGCCACACTCCGTCAAATGCTGCCTTGATGTCAAGGGCAGTCACTCTCACCTCACCTCTGGAATTCAGATCTTTTGACCATGTTTGGACCAAGGCTGTAATGAGGTCTGGAGCCGAGTGGTCCTGGCGGAACCCAAACTGAGCATTGGTGAGCAAGTTATTGGTGAGTAAGTGCCGCTTGATAGCATTGTCGATGACACCTTCCATCACTTTGCTGATGATTGAGAGTAGACTGATGGGGCGGTAATTGGCCGGATTGGATTTGTCCTGCTTTTTGTGGACAGGACATACCTGGGGAATTTTCCACATTGTCGGGTAGATGCCAGTGTTGTAGCTGCACTGGAACAGTTTGGCTAGAGGCGCAGCTAGCTCTGGAGCACAAGTCTTCAGCACAGAGTATGAGGAAAAGATAACATGAAGGGACCACGCTTTGTCTGTTAGGGGAGTTACTGTCTGAAGAGCTCGTGCCGAGGATTGACTGTGTTCTGCTTATCGCACTATAACATGGAAATAAAGGCAAGACAAGAAACAAGGACCGAGTCTGCCTATCATTTTGCCCAACGGATTTAACTCCATTTAACTTCATTTAACTTCACTGACGAGCCAGCACAGACTGCACTTGAAGAGTCAAGCCTAAAACACAAAACCGGGGACTGTCGAGACTGGAGTGAAGCAAAGCCTGAGACAGCAGAGCTGACTGCAGATGGGGACAGCTTCTGGGCATAGTCTTCTTCAAACCCATCAACCAACCCATGGACGGACGGCCAACAAGGCACAGCAGTGAACCACCTGAATATAATCGGGAATGGTGGATGAGGCGTTATTATTTGGAATGGTGCATCGTGCTATAAAGTGACAGTGGCCGGGATACCACTGTACCAGTTATAAGGACCTCAACCTCTGTCTGTTCCACGGGAAGGGGAGGTTGTTGTCAGGGATAATTAGAAAGGAGACTGATCACCTCCAAATAAGCCAATCCCAAGAAGATACAGACTGTTGTGGTTGTAAAGTTAAGCCGTTGTTTTATGGGAAAATGTTAAAAAGGTTTAAGTCAATTCCGAGCAGGACCAGGCTGTGCGGCTGGATGGCAGAGAAGGAAATGGGAAATAATGATGCAAAAACGGAATGTGGTGGGAAAGCTCGAGTATTTCCAGCATTTTCTGTTTTTAATTCAGATTTCCAGCATCCGCAGTATTTTGCTTTTGGGAAACTGATGGCTGGGTGCCGTGGGCAATGGGATGGACTCAGAAACACTGTGACGGGATTGGCCTGTCCGGCCTTGTCTTCCTTTTCTGTTTTATTTCTTTCCTGGCACTTTTCTGTAAGTTTGTAACGAGGGCCGATTGTGTTGTTGGTAATATTGAAACAGCCGATAAAGAGTTGTGAGCTACTCACCCCGATAAATAGGACCAGGGAGGTAATGTGCAAATCAGAGGAGGAGGAAAGGAGGGCCAGAAAAAGTGACTGACTCTGAGCCTCCGTATGCACTGCTCCTGAGAGGTCGAGGAAGCTGAGCCTCGGTCTGTAGACCCTGTTGCGAGGGTAGTGCCTCCTGCGATGTCGCTCTCTCTGTTGTTGCCCTCCGTGCTCTTGTGCAGGTTCCTGTGACTCAGCACTGTGTTGTGGAGCTCCACGTGGCGGAGGTGGACGCTGTGCCTGGCGAGGCTGGTGATGTTGCTCGTCCTCGGATGAAGTGGTGAATGCAGCCATGGCGTCCCCCATCCTGACGGTGAGAGTTTGAGGGGGTCCGCAAAGTAGGTAAATATGTTTGAACAGCAGAGTTTTGGGTGGAAAGTAAGAATTTTGAGTGGAAACACAAAGGTGTTGCAGCCAAAACTTTGTCTGAAGTGACAGAGTGCCCTGCTGCAATAAATGAGGTTTTCTCCCCACCTGTCAAATAATCCTTTGCATCTCCCACTGGCTGAAACACGTCTGCTCCAACAGGGAGTGTTTCCCACAGCACGGGAAACACGCTGAGGATCCTTCAAAATCGCACCCCTGCCAGAATGTCGAGTCAATCAGGTGTCTGTGTACAAGTATGTAAATCATCATCCTGCCGGCTTTCATCGCCGGTGGGAGTCCCTCATTCAGGGGCCCGCGCACACCCGGACGCGTCACTGGGGAACCCGGAAGTCAGCGGGTTGGAGCCGGGCTCCGATCCCGCTCCGGGTTTCTATGATTTTAGGAGCCCCCCTGCCCCCAACGCACCTGCTCCGCCATCCGAAAATCAGCCCCAAGTCACTGAATATATTTAAGATGGAGTTAGATAGATTTCTGGACACAAAAGACATCAAGGGGTATGGGGAGAGAGCGGGAATATGGTATTGAGATAGAGGATCAGCCATGATCATATTGAATGGCGGAGCAGGCTCGAAGGGCCGAATGGCCTACTCCTGCTCCTATTTTCTATGTTTCTATGAATCTTTAGAAGACAAACATCTTCATGTAACAAGCAAAGACCAGGATATACAAAGTTTGCAGAGAGAGAAAACGACTTTAATAGCTGAAGTGCAAAAGCTGCCGGTTCAGACCTCTGAGCAGGCTTCAGCTTTCATAGAATTATAGAATCATAGAAAGGCTACAGCGTGGAAGGAGGGCATTCAGCCCATCGAGTCCGTGTCGGCTCTCTGCAAGAGCAATCCAGCTAGTCCCAGCCTTATCCCCGTAGCCCTGCAAATTTTTTCCTTTCAAGTACTTATTCAGTTCCCTTTTGAAGGCCATGATTGAATCTGCCTCCTCCACCAGCTTTATGTACAATGGAACAGATGCAAAAAGGTCTTTAAGAACAGGATGAAAAAATATAAACCACTGAAGAGCTGTTAGAAACTGGAGTTATTCAAGTGACAAACAAAGGGGAATAAATTGAGGATTTGAGTGATGAAAATAGAACTTTAAAACGAAAGATTTCAGAGCTTGAAATGAAAAAGACTGAGCAGGTTTCTTCTGCATCCACGTTAGCAGAAATTCAGAGATCCATGAATGAGAAGAATGAAAAGTTCGACTCCATTGAAGGTCGGGTTGGAGTCAGAGTTCTATAAAGTAACAAACAATGAGAAAACAATTCAGGCTTTGCAGGAGGAAAATGAGATGCTCAGAGAACAAGTACAAAATACCCGAGAGGTTTCCACAACATCAAAACTGGAAGATCTTAAGAAAATAATTAGAATACAAGAACAAGAAGTTAACTCTTTGGCAGGCAGCACAGAAGCAGCTGCCGGTAAGACGACTCGAATTCAGGATATTCAGCAGGAAAATGAAGCACTGAAATTTCAGATTCACCAATTACATCATCAAATCACTCAACAAGCTGCTTCTGTATCCCCGGTGGCAGAATCGCAGGAAACTCTTGTTGAGAAGGATCGAAAGATCAGGAAAGTTGAAGACCAGTTGGAAAAGGAGTTGCTTAAATTGGAAAATAATGAGCAAAGAATTCAGGAGTTGCAAGGGGACCATGAAATGTTCAAGAAGCAAATAGAAAATGTCCAACTTCAAAAAGTTGAGCAGGTTTCTGCTAAAATAAATGTGAAAGAAGAATTCCAAGTTATACTTGGAACAAAAGAACAAGAAATTAATAATTTGAAGGCTGCACTGACAGACTGTAGAGAATCAGATGCTGGTCACATGACAACACTGCAGGATCTTCAGCATCAAAACATGGACATTGAAAGTCTCAGAAAATGGAGCAATCATCTTGCACCTGAGTTCGAAAAGATGGAGACAGAGAACTTAAAACTCAGTTAAACAAAACTGAAGACTGAACAGAATGAGGCACAGGAAGTGGCTTCCAATCTAGATGATTGGCTGTCAGACGAAGCAAAAGTGCAGCAAAGGAGCAACACCTCAGAATTCCGTTTGAGGAAAATGATGAGACTGAACAGATTGTGACCGACCGGGATATGGAGACGACCTGCCTGGGAATAGAGAGTAATCCCAGTAAAAATGGATTGGAAGTCACTGAGTCAGGCACTGTATTGTATAATGATGTCTTATATTCTCAATCTTTACATTTACCCAATGGTTCTGTTTTGCCAACAGATGCTGTCCATAATGAGTAAACAGCTTTCAGAAAGGAACAACTGCTCTCAAAGGCAATTGTGTTTGAAGGTTTTTTGCATTGCACCATATATGTGGTTTGTCAATCAACCTGACATTTTGCCTCGCACCAACCGGGGAATGACCAAAATTGGGGATAGATTATTAGTCCCTGTTGGACCCAAAATGTTACAAAAAGGAACCTTCAGACAGAAGCCTTATAAACAGTTGTGGGATTTGCCGCTCCAATTCCACACGCTTTCTTGAGTTTTAAATGATGGTATTAATTGTTTTAATGATTTTGTTTGTTGCCTTATGTTGTACCAAATATTTGAGAGAAGAGAGGATGTGATAAAATAAAAAAATGTGAGGTGTGTTGATACATGAATGAGGGAAAGAGAAACAGTGAAGACTGATGGGGTTACAGCCACCAAATAAAGACAGGTCAGGGCATGTCCTTGCCTAGTGATTGACTTCCTGTTGTACAGATGCAAATTGGGTATTACTTAAAGCTCGGGAAAAATATACATAAGATAATTAGTGAACGATAAACGGAGACAGACAGTCTAGGAAACAAAGGTGCATCAAGTACAGGGAAGTCACACTTCACTCTAGAAAGGACACAGTAATCTGTGTGACATCAAGCTTTGATGGGAGAAATATCACACCTGGTTCGAGTGAACAAAGACACAAAATCTTTGTAAGGAAATAACTGTTCCAAAGCCAGTTGGTTTTTAGTGGTGTTTGAATGGCAGAGACAGTCCGTCTATGTGTTAAATAGGTTTCGGTGGGCGTGTCCAGAGTATGGGGAAAAGATAACATGAAGGGAGCACGCTTTGTCTGTTAGGGGGGGTTAGGGGAGCTCTGAAGAGCTCATGCCGAGGATTGACTGTGTCCTGCTTATCGCACTGTAACATCGAAATAAAGGCAAGACAAGAAACAAGGACCGAGTCTGCCTATCATTTTACCCAATGGATTTAACTCCATTTAACTTCATTTAACTTCACCTCCTCTTATTAGTTTAAAGCCCTGAAGACAAAAAGGTGCAAGACCCCTTTAATTGTGAGAATTTACGTTATCCCCAAGGAATAATCAGTAGGAGACCTTCAATATGTTTTGATCTCAATTGTACTGGGCATCTGGCAAATCCACGTGCCAGCCATATGCTGGGACAGTAGAAGGCTGAGAAATACATAGTGACCTTTGTAATTACAGAGTGCTCAGCGACCTCACAGCTCACAGCAAAAGCTTATAGATTCCGGGTAGGCAGTACTGACTTTTGAAATTGTTTTACAATTAAAATTACCATTAAAACGTGAATAATTGAAGTGTTTTCATATCTGTTTGTTTACAGGGCTGAGCGGTGAATTTATATTTCTGTGGACCAACAGTGTGAGATCTGGTAGCTCTGTGTCCTTGATTGCACAGTTTGTCTGGTAGTTCCAGCGTGTGTTTGGCTCTGAATGCTGGGTTGGAGGAGTCTCTCTCTCTACTGCCTGACTATAGAGCTTATTCACTCCTCATTACAGCACAGTTTGCAAATGGAGTCTGCAGGGTGGAGTTTCTGTTTGTTTATGTCAATAATATCAGTGAAGAATCGGACAAACCACGCAAAAGATCAGAGGGGATTTTAAATGTAAGTGAGTTACGCCCGAAACCCCTTGCGTTCCTGTTTTCTGGGACATTTTACGCTGGTTCAAGATTCAATTTGTCCGATTCAAGCCCCGCCCACAAATCTGACCACGCCCCCAGGTCGACATTGCGAGGTTTGACCGATTCCACTGGTTCAGGAAAACTCTTCAAATTACACTCATTTTCATAGAGCTTTTTCATATCAAAAAATATTTAATTTACAAAGAAACTTACTATTGTTCACCAATGAAAGTAATAAATGGTTCAGTATCGTTTTTTAAAGTCGTTTTCAATGATTTTAAATCCAGTTACTCACAGGTGGGAGACTGAACACATTTACTAAAAATTGCTTATTCTTGTGATAAACCCGTTCTCAGCTGTATTAATAAAACTACACCAGGTCACCACTCCTAGAAACATCATAATGGAAAGAAAAGAAAGGATTTCCTGATTGTGCCCAAAGCAGAAACTCTCCCCCTGCAGCTTTCACAATTTTGGAACAGTTTTTTTGAATTTGTTCTCAGGATGTGGGTGACATCGGCAAGGCTCCATTGAAGGTCTCAGCCGTGGATCAGTGGGTTGCACACTGACCTCGGATTTAGAGGGTGAGGGGGTCAAGTCCCACTCCAGAGACTTGAGCATAAAATCTAGGCTAGCACTTAAGTGCAGTACTGAGGGAGTACTTCACTGTCAGAGGTGCTGTCTTTGGGATGCGATGTTAAATCAAGGCCCTGCCTGCCCTCAGGTGGATGTAAAAGATCCCATGATACTGTTTGAAGGAAGAGTAGGGGAGGTGTCCTGGACCAATGTTTATCCCTCAACCAACATCACTAACAAACAGATTATCTGGGCATTATCACATTGCTGTTTGTGGGATCTTGCTGTCTGCAAATTGGCTGCTGTATTCACTACATTATAGCAGTGACTACACTTCATAAAGTACTTCATTGGCTGTAAGGCGTTTGGGACGTCCTGAGGTTGTGAATGACGATATAGAAATGCAAATCTTTTTCTGCCTAATGTTCGGAATTTCGAAAGTTGGTAGAAACAGTTTTCCTATTGTAGGCAGAAAGTAGAACAGACAAGACATACTGTGCAGCTCAGCAGATTCTCATCGGTCGATACCCGTCTATGTGTAAATGGGGCTTCTGTTGAATTAAGTTTCATGAGAAGCTTCGAGGAAATTCACACCCAGTTTAAATTGTTTTTTTTAACTGCACAATAAATCGGTATTCCTCTGTATAACGGCAGGGCGAGGACGGTCAGTTTGTCTTTTTTCAGGCGAATGGCTGCAAGCAAAAAAGGTTTATTCAATCACTGCAGGTTGATGGGATATTGTTACTAACCTGAGGAGGCTCTGATGCCTCTTGTATTTCCTACAATGGGGATTTCGAAAATGATTTTGGTTACAAAGCAGCCAGGTGAGATAACCATTTGTTAGGTGAATCAGGAAGACAACAAAAACTTGCATTTATATAGCGCCTTTAACATAGTAAAACATCCCAAGGCGCTTCACAGGAGCGATTATCAAACAAAATTTGGCACCGAGCCACATAAAGAGATATTAGGGACAGGTGACCAAAAGCTTGGTCAAAGAGGGAGGTTTTAACGAGCGACTTAAAGGAGGAGAGAGAGGCGGAGAGGTTTAGGGAGGGAATTCCAGAGCTTAGGGCCGAGGCAGCTGAAGGCACGGCCGCCAATGGTGGAGCGATGGAAATCGGGGATGAGCAAGAGGCCAGAATTGGAGGAGTGCAGAGATCGGGGAGGGTTGTAGGGCTGGAGGAGGTCGCGAAGTTGATGGGTTTTCGTCAAGTGTTTAGAGGAGGAAAGAGAGGTGAAGAGGCAGAGGAGAGTAAGGAGGATGGTCAAGGAACCAGGACCCTGGTGAGGTGAGGGGAGAGATTTTACAGAAAAGGAGTTAGAGGAACGGAAGTTCAGGCAGAGTGTAGAAGAGCAGGCCGGGAGCAGCACCAGGCGTACCTAAAAATGAGGTGCCAATCTGGTGAAGCTACAACTCAGGACGACATGCATGCTAAACAGCGGAAGCAACATGCTATAGACAGAGCGAAGCGATTCCACAACTAACGGATCAGATCAAAGCTCTGCAGTCCTGCCACATCCAGTCGTGAATGGTGGTGGATAATTAAACAACTAACGGGAGGAGGAGGCTCTGTAAACATCCCCATCCTCAGTGATGGCAGACTTCAGCACGTGAGTGCAAAAGACAAGGCTGAAGAGTTTGCAACCATCTTCAGCCAGAAGTGCCGAGTGGATGATCCATCTCGGCCTCCTCCCGATATCCCCACCATCACAGAAGCCTGTCTTTAGCCAATTCGATTCACTACATGTGATATCAAGAAACGGCTGAGTGCACTGGATACAGCAAAGGCTATGGGCCCCGACAACATCCCGGCTGTAGTACTGAAGGCTTGTGCTCCAGAATTAGCTGCGCCTCTAGCCAAGCTGTTCCAGTACAGCTACAACACTGGCATCTACCCGACAATGTGGAAAATTGCCCAGGTATGTCCTGTCCACAAAAAGCAGGACAAATCCAATCCGGTCAATTAACGCCCCATCAGTCTACTCTCAATCATCAGCAAAGTGATGGAAGGTGTCATCGACAGTGCTATCAAGCGGCATTTACTCACCAATAACGTGCTCAACGATGCTCAGTTTGGGTTCTGCCAGGACCACATGGCTCCAGACCTCATTACAGCCTTGGTTCAAACATGGACAAAAGAGCTGAATTCCATAGGTGAGGTGAGAGTGACTGCCCTTGGCATCAAGGCAGCATTTGTCCGAGTGTGGCACCAAGGAGCCCTAGTAAAATTGAAGTCAATGGGAATCAGGGGGAAATCTCTCCAGTGGCTGGAGTCATACATAGCATAAAGGAAGATGGTAGTGGTTGTTGGAGGCCAATCATCTCAGCCCCAGGGCATTGCTGCAGGAGTTCCTCAGGGCAGTGTCCTAGGCCCAACCATCTTCAGCTGCTTCATCAATGACCTTCCCTCCATCATAAGGTCAGAAATGGGGATGTTCACTGATGATTGCACAGTGTTCAGTTCCATTCGCAACCCCTCAGATAATGAGTCAGTCCGTGCCCGCATGCAGCAAGACCTGGACAACATCCAGGCTTGGGCTTGTAAGTGGCAAGTTACATTCGTGCCAGATAAGTGCCAGGCAATGACCATCTCCAACAAGAGAGAGTCTAACCACCTCCCCTTGACATTCAACGGCTTTACCATCTCCGAATCCCCCACCATCAACATCCTGGGGGTCACCATTGACCAGAAACTTAACTGGACCAGCCACATAAATACTGTGGCTACAAGAGCAGGTCAGAGGCTGGGTATTCTGCGGCGAGTGACTCACCTCCTGACTCTTCAAAGCCTTTCTACCATCTACAAGGCACAAGTCAGAAGTGTGATGCAATACTCTCCACTTGCCTGGATGAGTGCAGCTCCAACAACACTCAAGAAGCTCAACACCATCCAGGACAAAGCAGCCCGCTTGATTGGCACCCCATCCACCACCCTAAACATTCACTCCCTTCACCACCGGCGCACCGTGGCTGCAGTGTGTACCATCCACAGGATGCACTGCAGCAACTCGCCAAGGCTTCTTCAACAGCAACTCCCAAACCCGCGACCTCTACCACCTAGAAGGACAAGGGCAGCAGGTACATGGGAACAACACCACCTGCACGTTCCCCTCCAAGTCACACACCATCCCGACTTGGAAATATATCGCCGTTCCTTCATTGTCACTGGGTCAAAATCCTGGAACTCCCTTCCTAACAGCACTGTGGGAGAACCTTCACCACATGGACTGCAGCGGTTCAAGAAGGCGGCTCACCACCACCTTCTCAAGGGCAATAAGGGATGGGCAGTAAATGCTGGCCTTGCCAGCGATGCCCACATCCCATGAATGAATAAAAAAAAATATAGGGACATGCAGTTTAAGATAGGACAATGACACGGTGATCTTCTGACCTGTGCTCCTTGCGAGTGCAGCTCGCTGCTTTAAACTTTTTACCCCTCATCGTTCTAATAATTACATTAGGGGCAATCTGTTCTGCCCTAATTTTACATAGAAAAGTCTTATTACATAGAACTTACAGCACAGGAACAGGCCATTCGACGCAGCTGGTCTAATTATGCTCCACATGAGCCCCCTCCCACTATACTTCCTCTACCCCTATCTTACCCCCAACCCCACCCCCGCAACCTTTCCCTGGCTCTTTACTTGCTTATAACCTTTTAAATCTTTACGACGGGCTGAATGGCCTCCTCCTGTACAGTCTGGTTCTATGGTCCTACCGGTATCACTCTCCTGTTCTCTCAGGTCGTGTCTCTTTTCTCTCAACCCAGAATCTATGGGGGTGAAAGTTTTTGCTATTTCTCAGGTGTTATTGCCGACCTTCTGCCAAACTTTGCCTTGTGGAAATGTCTGGAGACGATGTTGATCCCAATAACCAGTCCCCTCCTTCCTTCTCCTTCATATCGTGTGTGGTATACCAATAGTCAGTGCCTCCTTGTCGACCTCACTTATCCTCACATTGCAGCTAGTTCTCCTCCCAGCGTCCTGCAGTGGCATTCGATATTCCTGGATTCACTTCCCAGCTGTATGTTGACGCTCCCGGCACATTTATTCCGACTGCATCCATGGATGGATACACAGCACAATCAGTAACAACCTTTAAAATGGCCCATTCGGCTCTTATTTGCTGCTGTGGGGAGATTATGAAGCTGATGGAGCAGGTGTCTTAATCTGCAGTGGCCGCAATGAATTTTTGAAATTATTTCAGGCATTGCTGATTGACTGACGTCCTTGGCAGCTCCAGCTGGGTCTCAAGGTATTGGTTGCTTCTGCCATCTTTGTTAGCATTGCCAGTGCATAATTCATGAGAACAAGGCAGTGAAAATCCCCTCAACAGAGCCTGGGTCCAAATGAACGCACCGCATCAATCTTCATCTCAAAGAGATTAAAAATGTATTTTTTTGGAAGGAAAGAGGCAATTCATCATCCATCTGGAAGGATTGACAAGCGTAAAGCCAACAGATGTCTCCACTGGGCATGGTCCGACAGTCTACTGTTGATGGATGATTTTCTGGCAGATTACAACAGATTGGTGGAAATAAAGAACAGATAAATCTTAGAATAAAAAGGCTGATGTCATCTCATCTTATGTACAAGGGGTTACCCTGCCCTTTACCTAATTGAACAGCGAGTTGTGGAACGTGAAGGACCATCCATTAACCTGTTGAGATGCACTTAACATAAACCAGACGTAATGCTACGGCAGGGGGAACAGGTCAGTGATGATTGTGAAGCATCCGTGTCCAGGAAGCACAGTCAAACAGTAAATATTAAATGTAGTGCATCGATAACGATGGAACAAAGCCCATCAATACCCACTGAGTGTAGCCCATTGATCAATGCTGAGTGTAATCCATTGATCACTACTGAGTGTAGCCCATTGATCACTACTGAGTGTAACCCATTGATCAATGCTGAGTGTAGCCCATTGATCAATGCTGAGTGTAACCCATTGATCAATGCTGAGTGTAACCCATTGATCAATGCTGAGTGTAACCCATTGATCACTACTGAGTGTAACCCAGTGATCACTACTGAGTGTAGCCCATTGATCAATGCTGAGTGTAACCCATTGATCAATGCTGAGTGTAACCCATTGATCACTACTGAGTGTAGCCCATTGATCACTACTGAGTGTAACACATTGATCACTACTGAGTGTAGCCCATTGATCAATGCTGAGTGTAACCCATTGATCAATGCTGAGTGTAACCCATTGATCACTACTGAGTGTAGCCCATTGATCACTACTGAGTGTAACTCATTAATCCTAGTGAGTGTAACCCATTGATCAATGCTGAGTGTAACCCATTGATCAATGCAGAGTGTAGCCCATTGATCACTACTGAGTGTAACCCATTGATCACTACTGAGTGTAACTCATTAATCCTAGTGAGTGTAACCCATTGATCAATGCTGAGTGTAACTCATTAATCCTAGTGAGTGTAACCCATTGATAACTACTGAGTGTAACTCATTGATCACTACTGAGTGTAACTCATTAATCCGAGTGAGTGTAACCCATTGATCAATTTTGAGTGTAACCCATTGATCACTACTGAGAGTAACCCATTGATCACTACTGAGTGTAACTCATTAATCCTAGTGAGTGTAACCCATTGATCAATGCTGAGTGTAACCCATTGATCAATGCTGAGTGTAACCCATTGATCACTACAAAGTGTAGCCCATTGATCACTACTGAGTGTAACCCATTGATCACTACTGAGTGTAACCCATTGATCAATGCTGAGTGTAACTCATTGATCACTACTGAGTGTAGCCCATTGATCACTACTGAGTGTAACCCATTGATCACTACTGAGTGTAACCCATTGATCACTACTGAGTGTAACCCATTGATCACTACTGAGTGTAACCCATTGATCAATGCTGAGTGTAACCCATTGATCAATGTTGAGTGTAACCCATTGATCACTACTGAGTGTAACCCATTGATCACTACTGAGTGTAACCCATTGATCAATGCTGAGTGTAACCCATTGATCACTACAAAGTGTAGCCCATTGATCACTACTGAGTGTAACCCATTGATCACTACTGAGTGTAACCCATTGATCAATGCTGAGTGTAACTCATTGATCACTACTGAGTGTAGCCCATTGATCACTACTGAGTGTAACCCATTGATCACTACTGAGTGTAACCCATTGATCAATGCTGAGTGTAACCCATTGATCAATGCTGAGTGTAACCCATTGATCACTAATGAGTGTAACCCAGTGATCACTACTGAGTGTAGCCCATTGATCACTACTGAGTGTAACCCATTGATCAATGCTGAGTGTAGCCCATTGATCACTACTGAGTGTAACCCATTGATCAATGCTGAGTGTAACTCATTGATCAGTACTGAGTGTAGCCCATTGATCACTACTGAGTGTAACACATTGATCACTACTGAGTGTAACCCATTGATCACTACTGAGTGTAGCCCATTGATCAATGCTGAGTGTAACCCATTGATCAATGCTGAGTGCAACCCATTGATCACTACTGAGTGTAGCCCATTGATCAATGCTGAGTGTAACCCATTGATCAATGCTGAGTGTAACCCATTGATCACTACAAAGTGTAGCCCATTGATCACTACTGAGTGTAACCCATTGATCACTACTGAGTGTAACCCATTGATCAATGCTGAGTGTAACTCATTGATCACTACTGAGTGTAGCCCATTGATCACTACTGAGTGTAACCCATTGATCACTACTGAGTGTAACCCATTGATCAATGCTGAGTGTAACCCATTGATCAATGTTGAGTGTAACCCATTGATCAATGCTGAGTGTAACCCATTGATCAATGTTGAGTGTAACCCATTGATCAATGCTGAGTGTAACCCATTGATCACTACTGAGTGTAGCCCATTGATCACTACTGAGTGTAACCCATTGATCACTACTGAGTGTAACTCATTAATCCTAGTGAGTGTAACCCATTGATAACTACTGAGTGTAACCCATTGATCAATGCTGAGTGTAACCCATTGATCAATGCTGAGTGTAACCCATTGATCACTACTGAGTGTAGCCCATTGATCAATGCTGAGTGTAACCCATTGATCAATGCTGAGTGTAACCCATTGATCACTACAAAGTGTAGCCCATTGATCACTACTGAGTGTAACCCATTGATCACTACTGAGTGTAACCCATTGATCAATGCTGAGTGTAACTCATTGATCACTACTGAGTGTAGCCCATTGATCACTACTGAGTGTAACCCATTGATCACTACTGAGTGTAACCCATTGATCAATGCTGAGTGTAACTCATTGATCACTACTGAGTGTAGCCCATTGATCACTACTGAGTGTAACCCATTGATCACTACTGAGTGTAACCCATTGATCAATGCTGAGTGTAACCCATTGATCAATGTTGAGTGTAACCCATTGATCAATGCTGAGTGTAACCCATTGATCAATGTTGAGTGTAACCCATTGATCAATGCTGAGTGTAACCCATTGATCACTACTGAGTGTAGCCCATTGATCACTACTGAGTGTTACCAATTGATCACTACTGAGTGTAACTCATTAATCCTAGTGAGTGTAACCCATTGATAACTACTGAGTGTAACCCATTGATCAATGCTGAGTGTAGCCCATTGATCACTACTGAGTGTAACCCATTGGTCACTACTGAGTGTAACTCATTAATCCTAGTGAGTGTAACCCATTGATCAATGCTGAGTGTAACTCATTAATCCTAGTGAGTGTAACCCATTGATAACTACTGAGTGTAACTCATTGATCACTACTGAGTGTAACTCATTAATCCTAGTGAGTGTAACCCATTGATCAATGCTGAGTGTAACCCATTGATCACTACTGAGTGTAACCCATTGATCACTACTGAGTGTAACTCATTAATCCTAGTGAGTGTAACCCATTGATCAATGCTGAGTGTAACTCATTAATCCTACTGAGTGTAACCCATTGATCAATGCTGAGTGTAACCCATTGATCACTACTGAGTGTAGCCCATTGATCACTACTGAGTGTAACCCATTGATCACTACTGAATGTAGCCCTTTGATCACTACTGTATGTAGCCCATTGATCACTACTGAGTGTAACCCATTGATCAATGCTGAGTGTAACCCATTGATCAATGCTGAGTGTAACCCATTGATCAATGCTGAGTGTAGCCCATTGATCACTACTGAGTGTAACCCATTGATCAATGCTGAGTGTAACTCATTAATCCTACTGAGTGTAACCCATTGATCAATGCTGAGTGTAACCCATTGATCACTACTGAGTGTAGCCCATTGATCACTACTGAGTGTAACCCATTGATCACTACTGAATGTAGCCCTTTGATCACTACTGAGTGTAACCCATTGATCACTACTGAGTGTAACCCATTGATCAATGCTGAGTGTAACCCATTGATCAATGCTGAGTGTAACCCATTGATCAATGCTGAGTGTAGCCCATTGATCACTACTGGGTGTAACTCATTAATCCTAGTGAGTGTAACCCATTGATCAATGCTGAGTGTAACCCATTGATCAATGCTGAGTGTAGCCCATTGATCACTACTGAGTGTAACCCATTGATCACTACTGAGTGTAACTCATTAATCCTAGTGAGTGTAACCCATTGATCAATGCTGAGTGTAACTCATTAATCCTAGTGAGTGTAACCCATTGATAACTACTGAGTGTAACTCATTGATCACTACTGAGTGTAACTCATTAATCCTAGTGAGTGTAACCCATTGATCAATGTTGAGTGTAACCCATTGATCACTACTGAGTGTAACCCATTAATCACTACTGAGTGTAACTCATTAATCCTAGTGAGTGTAACCCATTGATCAATGCTGAGTGTAACTCATTAATCCTAGTGAGTGTAACCCATTGATAACTACTGAGTGTAACCCATTTATCACTACTGAGTGTAGCCCATTGATCACTACTGAGTGTAGCCCATTGATCACTACTGAGTGTAACCCATTGATCAATGCTGAGTGTAACTCATTAATCCTACTGAGTGTAACCCATTGATCAATGCTGAGTGTAAACCATTGATCACTACTGAGTGTAGCCCATTGATCACTACTGAGTGTAACCCATTGATCACTACTGAATGTAGCCCTTTGATCACTACTGTATGTAGCCCATTGATCACTACTGAATGTAGCCCATTGATCACTACTGAGTGTAGCCCATTGATCGACGCTGAGTGTAACCCATTGATCACTACTGAATGTAGCCCTTTGATCACTACTCTATGTAGCCCATTGATCACTACTGAATGTAGCCCATTGATCACTACTGAGTGTAGCCCATTGATCAATGCTGAGTGTAACCCATTGATCACTACTGAATGTAGCCCTTTGATAACTACTGAGTGTAGCCCATTGATCACTACTGAATGTAGCCCATTGATCACAACTGAATGTAGCCCATTGATCACTACTGAATGTAGCCCTTTGATAACTACTGAGTGCAGCCATTGATCACTACTGAATGTAGCCCATTGATCACTACTGAGTGCAGCCCATTGATCACTACTGAGTGTAGCCCATTGATCACTACTGAATGTAGCCCTTTGATAACTACTGAGTGTAGCCATTGATCACTACTGAATGTAGCCCATTGATCACTACTGAATGTAGCCCTTTGATAACTACTGAGTGTAGCCATTGATCACTACTGAATGTAGCCCATTGATCACTACTGAGTGTAGCCCGTTGATCACTACTGAGTGTAGCCATTGATCACTTATGAATGTAGCCCATTGATCACTACTGAATGTAACCCATTGATCACTACTGAGTGTAGCCCATTGATCACTACTGAATGTAGCCCATTGATCACTACTGAATGTACCCCATTGATCACTACTGAATGTAGCCCATTGATCACTACCGAGTGTAGCCCATTGTTCACTTATGAATGTAGCCCATTGATCACTACTGAGTGCAGCCCATTGATCACTACTGAATGTAGCCCTTTGATCACTACTGAATGTAGCCCATTGATCACTCCTGAATGTAGCCCATTGATCACTACTGAATGTAGCCCATTGATCACTACCGAGTGTAGCCCATTGTTCACTTATGAATGTAGCCCATTGATCACTACTGAATGTAGCCCATTGATCACTACTGAATGTAGCCCATTGATCACTACTGAATGTAGCCCATTGATCACTACTGAATGTAGCCCATTGATCAATGCTGAGTGTAACCCATTGATCACTACTGAGTGCAGCCCATTGATCACTACTGAATGTAGCCCATTGATCACTACTGAATGTAGCCCATTGATCACTATTGAATGTAGCCCATTGATCACTACTGAATGTAGCCCATTGATCACTACTGAATGTAGCCCATTGATCACTACCGAGTGTAGCCCATTGTTCACTTATGAATGTAGCCCATTGATCACTACTGAGTGCAGCCCATTGATCACTACTGAATGTAGCCCTTTGATCACTACTGAATGTAGCCCATTGATCACTCCTGAATGTAGCCCATTGATCACTACTGAATGTAGCCCATTGATCACTACCGAGTGTAGCCCATTGTTCACTTATGAATGTAGCCCATTGATCACTACTGAGTGCAGCCCATTGATCACTACTGAATGTAGCCCATTGATCACTACTGAATGTAGCCCATTGATCACTACTGAATGTAGCCCATTGATCACTACTGAATGTAGCCCATTGATCAATGCTGAGTGTAACCCATTGATCACTACTGAGTGCAGCCCATTGATCACTACTGAATGTAGCCCATTGATCACTACTGAATGTAGCCCATTGATCACTATTGAATGTAGCCCATTGATCACTACTGAATGTAGCCCATTGATCACTACTGAATGTAGCCCATTGATCACTACTGAGTGCAGCCCATTGATCACTACTGAATGTAGCCCATTGATCACTACTGAATGTAGCCCATTGATCACTACTGAATGTAGCCCATTGATCACTACTGAATGTAGCCCATTGATCACTACTGAATGTAGCCCATTGATCACTACCGAGTGCAGCCCATTGATCACTTATGAATGTAGCCCATTGATCACTACTGAGTGCAGCCCGTTGATCACTACTGAGTGCAGCCCATTGATCACTACTGAGTGTAGCCCATTGTTCACTACTGAGTGTAGCCCATTGTTCACTACTGAGTGCAGCCCATTGATCACTTATGAATGTAGCTCATTGATCACAACTGAGTGCAGCCCGTTGATCACTACCAAGTGTAGCCCATTGTTCACTACTGAGTGTAGCCCATTGATCACTTATGAATGTAGCCCATTGATCACAACTGAGTGTAACCCATTGATCACTACTGAATGTAGCCCATTGATCACTACTGAATGTATCCAGTCGATGACTTGTGACTGTAACCCATTGACCCTCTCATCGGGATTGTGTTTTGACACTGTGCACCATGCTGTGAATGGCCAGCTCTATCTCTTATCAGAATTACATGGAAAGGGAATATGCTTCATCGTGAGGTATTTTGAAACTATCCTGTCAGAAGTAACAAGGCCCCATCCCACCCCCCAACTGATGTGAAGTTCCTTAAACTGAATCCAAAAATGGATTTAATTCTGCATCAAAAATCAGTGAGGCTGCATTTAAAGATGTATAGAAAGGTGGAATATCTAAGATATCTACTCAATGAACAGTGTGGAAATAACTAAGGATGAAGCTGAAAGACACCTTGATGTCTTAGTAGATTCAACACTAAACATGTCCAATCAGTGCAGGGCAGCAATCAACAAAACCAATCGAATATTGGACTATATCGTTAAACTAGGAGATCACCAGTCAGGTAGAGCAATGGTCAAACTACACACTGATCGAGATGGACCTCACCGTGAATATCCCGTCCAGTTCTGGTTGCCAAGAAGCGAGAGACATTCAGGTGCTGGAGGCAGTGCAGAGAAGAGCCAAGAGGCTGAGCCCCAGAGTCTGAGTTACGAGGAAAGACTGGAGAAACCTGGGCCTTCCAACCTGGAAAGGAGGAGATTGAGAGATGGTCTTATAGACAGATATAAGATAAGGGTATAGAAAATGTTAACCCACAATATTACTTTAAACTGTGGGAGTCGGACAAGTGGGCACAGGTTCAAACTAGTAAAAGGTCATTTTAGGACTGATATCAGAAGATCCTACGTCACACACTGGGAGAGATCAACATGCGGAATAAACTCCGAGACAGAGCATTGGAGGCAAATACCCTGCAATCATTTAAGAAACGATTGGAGGTGACGATGAACGATGTTCGAATCCCTCTGGATGAATGAATCAAATGACCTTCCTCAAGTGTTACATCATCGAGTCTACAACAGAGAAACAGGCCATTCGGCCCAACTGGTCCGTGCCGGTGTTTATGCTCCACACGAGCCTCCTCCCACCCCTCTTCATCTCATCCTATCAGCATGATCTTAGAATAATAGAATCATAGAATGGTTACAGCACAGAAGGAGGCCATTCGGCCCGTCGAGCCCATGCCGGCTCTCTGCAAGAGCAATCCAGCGAGTCCCACTCCCCCGCCCTTTCCCCGTAGCCCTGAAAATCTTTTCCCTTCAAGTATTTATCCAATTCTTTTTTGAAAGCTGCGATTGAATCTGCTTCCACCGCCCTTTCAGGCAGCGCATTCCAGATCATCACAACTTGTTGTGAAAAAAAGTTTTTCCTCGCGTTGCCTTTGGTTCTTTTGCCGATCACCTTAAATCTATGTCCTCTGGTTCTCGATCCTTCCACCAATGAAAACAATTTCTCTCGATCTACTCTGTCAAGACTCCTCATCATTTTGAACCCCTCTATTAAATCTCTCCTTAACCTTCTCTGCTCTAAGGAGAACAATCCCAGCTTCTCCAGTCTCTCCACATAACTAAAGTCCCTCATCCCTGGTACCATTCCAGTAAATCTCCTCTGCTCCCTCTCTAAGGCCCTGACATTTTTCCTAAAGTGTGGTGCCCAGAATTGAACACAATACTCCAGCAGAGAGCCAGTCACCTGTACAGACCCACCAGTTGGGTTACAGGGCCAAGAGAAATATATTATGCTAAAAACCAAGAACAAACTAGTAGCGAAATGGCAGAAATGTTGAAGTTACTTTGCCTCAGTATTTACCAGGGAGACTAACACGGTGGGAATGACATTAGAAGAACAGATCAAAAAAGATATCAAGACATTTAAGATAGAAAGGGGGGAGATAATTGATGAACTGGTCAAACTTAGAGAGGATAAAACCCCTGGTCTGGATGGATTGTATCCGTGAATATTAAAAGAAGTTAGGGAGGAGATAGCAGAGGCACTATTACATATATATAAAAATTCATTTGAAATGACTGTAAAAGCTTCTCTCGGTGTGTAAAAAGGAAAAGACTGGCGAAGGCAAATGTGGGTCCCTTACAGACAGAGACGGGAGAATTTATAATGGGGAATAAGGAAATGGCAGAGAAATACTTTGGGCAGCATTTTAGCACCCGCCATCGGGTGTGTTCCTGGCGGGGGGGCCCCGAAAATCGGGAAATCCCGGAGCGGGACCGGAGCCCGCCCCGAACCCGCGCACTTCCGGGTTCCCCGCTGACGCGCCGGCATGCGCGCGCAGCCCCCGCTGGTGGGAATCCCGCAGGCAATTAAAGCCAACGGGATGCCACTTGAAGCTATTTATTTTGCTTGTTCAGGTCATTAACTGACCTGATTAAGGGATTATGTGAGGAGGGGTGGGATTTTAGAGCAAACTGGGACTGTTTCCCACACTGGGGGAAACACTCCCAGGTCAAATGGACGTGTTGCAGCCAACAGCCTGTGGCAGCTGCAAAGGTCCATTTGACAGGTCGGGGGGAGACCCTCACTCATTGCAGGAGGCCACTCTGTCACTTGGGACAAAGTTTGGCCTCCACCACCCACCTCCTGACAATCAAAGTCACCAACCTGCACACTTACCCCGGGGTCCAGACACATGTACCTACCTTGCGGACCCCCTCAGATGTACATCTTCCGGATGGGGGCCGCCGTAGCTACAGTCATGACCTCCTCAGAGGGCGAACAGCATCACCAGCCTTACCAGCTTTGCCATCCACACCGTCCACCTCTGACACGTGGAGCTCCACAACAGAGTGCTGTGACACATCCACCTGCATTTGTCTGACTAATTTGATTGAATTTTTTGAGGGGGTGACTAGGCGTGTGAATGAGGGTAACGCAGTGGATGTGGTATACATGGATTTCAGTAAGGCCTTCGATAAAATCCCCCACAGGAGACTGGTCAAGAAGGTACGAGCCCATGGAATCCAGGGTGCCTTGGCACTTTGGATACAAAACTGGCTTAGTGGCAGAAGGCAGAGGGTGATGGTCGAAGGTTGTTTTTGTGACTGGAAGCCTGTGGCCAGTGGGGTACCACAGGGATCGGTGCTGGGTCCCTTGCTGTTTGTGGTCTACATTAATGACTTGGATATGAATGTAAAAGGTATGATCAGTAAGTTCGCTGATGATACAATGATTGGTAGGGTGGTAAATAGCGAGGAGGATAGCCTCAGTCTGCAGGACGATATAGATGGGTTGGTCAGATGGGCGGAACAGTGGCAAATGGAATTTAACCCGGAAAAGTGCGAGGTGATGCACTTTGGAGGGACTAAGAAGGCAAGGGAATACACAATGAATGGGAGGACCCTAGGCAAGACAGAGGGTCAGAGGGATCTTGGTGTGCAAGTTCACAGATCCCTGAAGGCGGCGGAACAGGTAGATAAGGTGGTAAAGAAGGCATATGGGATACTTGCCTTTATTAGCCGAGGCATAGACTATAAGAGCAAGGAGGTTATGATGGAGCTGTATAAAACACTGGTTAGGCCACAGCTGGAGTACTGTGTGCAGTTCTGGTCGCCACACTACAGGAAGGATGTGATCGCTTTGGAGAGGGTGCAGAGGAGATTCACCAGGATGTTACCAGGGCTGGAGCGCTTCAGCTATGAAGAGAGACTGGGAAGATTGGGTTTGTTTTCCTTGGAGCAGAGGAGGCTGAGGGGGGACATGATTGAGGTGTACAAAATTATGAGGGGCACAGATAGGATGGATACTAAGGAGCTTTTTCCCTTCGTTGAGGGTTCTATAACAAGGGGACATAGATTCAAGGTAAAAGGCGGGAGGTTTAGAGGGGATTTTAGAAAGAACTTTTTCACCCAGAGGGTGGTTGGAGTCTGGAACTCACTGTCTGAAAGGGTTGTGGAGGCAGGAACCCTCACAACATTCAAGAAGCATTTGGATGAGCACTTGAAATGCCATAGCATACAAGGCTACGGACCAAATGCTGGAATATGGGATTAGAGTAGACAGGGCTGATGGCCGGCGCGGACACAATGGGCCGAAGGGCCTCTATCCGTGCTGTATAACTCTATGACTCTATGACACAGCAGGAGGGAGGGCTACCGCAGAGAGAGATGCATCGCAGAGGGCACTACCCTCGCCACAGGGTCTACAGACCGAGGCTCAGCTTCCTGGACCTCTCTGAGCAGCAGTGCACACGGAGGCTCAGAGTCACTCGACATGTAGTCGTGGACATCTGCAGCCTCCTTCATGCCGAGCTGCTCCTGGCTGGCCCGAGCACCATCTTCCTACCTGTCGCTGTCAAAGTCACCACTGCCCTCAACAACCTTTCCTCCGCATCCTTCCAGGGTGCAACCGGGGACATCACCGACGTCTCTCAGCCGTCTGCACAAAAGAGCCCTGCAAATACACCTACACCCACTCTGCAGTGACACAATGGGTGGCATCAGTTGTAGGTCTTCATAGTGATCCTCAGGAAAGGGCATTATTGCACAGACCAGACAAGATTCGCGAAGACATGGCAGTAGTGGTGCCAATATAATATGTAATGTGAGTTGGTCAGAAATTAAATAGAAGTAACAACCATGACAAACCCTCAAACACCCTTGTGCATCCCCTTCATGCTCACGACACGTTTGCCTTACGCTGCCTACTGCACATATGTGATGCATGCCCTGTGGCTGCAGCACAGGTAGTGGCAGGTTGAGTGAGGCTGACCGTGAAAGAGATGCATGAGAGGGTGAGTATGAGATAGAGCCATGAGATTGTATGAGGATTGGGTTGAGTGGTAGTGGCGGGATGAGTACTGGCGAGGTGAGTAGGTGCAGGTAAGATGAGGATGGGGTTTGAGTGGGTATGAGGAGTGATGTGACAGAGTAGTGTTGGCAGAGCTGAAGGAGATGTGGGGTGGGGGCAGTGATGTGGCAGACGGAGTGTAGGAGAAAGACTACGTGTACTCACTTCGGCAGACCTACTGAGGTCATTGGAGCGCCTCCTGCACTGTATGCAGGTGGGCGATATGTTGGTGGTGCTGGTGACCTCCTCTGCCACCTCGAGCCAGGCCTTCCTGGTGACAGAGGCAGGCCGCTTCCTCCCGCCCGCCGGGGGGAAGATCTCTGTCCTCCCCCTCCTCCTCACCCCATGTATTGATACCTGGAGTGAGGCATCATTAAACTGGGAGCAGCCTTCCCCCTGGGCTGCTCCATGCTATGATTTTTTCTGTTTGTTGCAGCATCTGTAAGCATCTGGAGGACTGCCCCTTTAAATAGAGCTCCTCCAGCTGACAGATCTTACTGCGCATGTGCAGCCCGCCCGACGCGCAGATCAGCAGTGGGGAACCCGGAGGAGCAGGTAAGTGGATCCAATTATGCTACGATCGCGCGGGGAGCTGACTGATTTCGCCGGGCGCGTTACCCACGTGCCCGATAGCCCCCCCGCCTAGAACCCACAGCCCTGCTAACATCGGGCCCTTTGTGTCTGTCTTCACTGAAGAAGACACAAAAAACCTCCCAGAAATACTAGAGAACCAAGGGTCTGGTGAGAATGAGGAACTGAAGGAAATTAGTATGAGTAAAAAAATAGTATTGGAGAAATTAATGGGACTGAAAGTCAATAATTCCCAAGGACCTGATGATCTACATCCCAGGGTTTTGAAAGAGGTGGATATAGAGATAGTGGATGCACTGGTTGTCATCTTCCAAAATACTATAGATTCTGGAATGGTTCCTACAGATTGGAGGGTGGCAAATGTAACCCCACTATTTAAAAAAGGAGGGAGAGAGAAAACAGGGAACTACAGACCTGTTAGCCTGACATCAGTAGTAGGGAAAATGCTAGAATCTATTAGAAAGGATGTGATAACATAACACTTAGAAAATAATAATAGGATTTGGCAGAGTCAACATGGATTTATGAAAGGGAAATCATGTTTGACAAACCTATTGGAGTTCTTTGAGGATGTAACTAGTAGAATAGATAAGGGGGAACCAGTGATTGTGGTGTATTTGGATTTTCAGAAGGCTTTCAATAAGGTCCCACACAGGAGGTTGGTGAACAAAGTTAGAGCACATGGAATTGGGGGTAATATACTGGCATGGATTGAGAATTGGTTAACGGACAGAAAACAGAGAGTAGGAATAAACGGGTCTTTTTCAGGTTGACAGACTGTGACTAGTGGGGTACCACAGGGATCAGTGCTTGGGCCCCAGCTATTCACAATATATATCAATGATTTGGATGAGGAGACCAAATGTAATATTTCCAAGTTTGCTGATGACACAAAACTGGGTGGGAATGTGAGTTGTGAGGAGAATGCAAAGAGGCTTCAAGGGGATATAGACAGGCTAAGTGAGTGGGCAAGAACATGGCAGATGGAATATAATGTGGAAAAATGTGAAGTTATCCACTTTGGTAGGAAAAAGAGAGATGCAGAGTATCTTTTAAATGGTGATAGATTGGGAAATGTTGATGTTCAAAGGGACCTGGGCATGAGTCACTGAAAGCTAACATGCAGGTGCAGCAAGCAATTAGGAAGCCAAATGATATGTTGGCCTTTATTACAAGAAGATTTGAGTACAGGAGTAAAGATGTCTTACTGCAATTATATAGGGCCTTGGTGAGACTGCACCTGGAGTATTGTGTACAATTTTGGTCTCCTTACCTAAGAAAGGATATACTTGCCATAGAGGGAGTGCAACAAAGGTTCACCAGACTGATTCCTGGGATGGTGGGATTGTCGTATGAGGAGAGATTGAGTAGAGTAGGCCAGTATTCTCCAGAGTTTAGAAGAATGAGAGGTGATCTCATTGAAACATACAAAATTCTTACAGGGTTCGACAGGGTAGATGCAGGGAGGATGTTTCCCCTGGCTGGGGAGTCTAGAACAGTCTCAGAATAAGGGGTAGGCCATTTAGGACTGAGATGAGGAGAAATTTCTTCACTCAGAGGGTGGTGAATCTTTGGAATTCTCTGCCCCAGAGGGCTGTGGAGGCTCAGTCATTGAGTACACTCAAAACAGAGATCGATAGATTTCTAGATATTAAAGGCATCAAGGGATATGGGGATAGTGCAGGAAAATGGCGTTGAGGTAGAAGATCAGCCATGATCTTATTGAATGGTGGAGCAGGCTCGAGGGCTGGATGGCCTACTCCTGCTCCTATTTCATATGTTCTTATGTTCTTATACATTTCAAAGGAAGCTAGATAAGCATATGAGGGGGAAAGGAATAGAAGGCATATAAATAGTAAACGGGTAGTAAGAGGAGGGGTGGGGCCGATTAGGGACCATAAAGGAGATCTACTCATGGAGGCAGAGGGCATGACTGAAGTAATAAATGAGTACTTTGCATCTGTCTTTACCAAGGAAGAAGATGCTGGCAGAGTCTCAGTAAAAGAGGAGGTAGTTGAGACACTGGATGGGCCAAAAATTGATAAAGAGGAGGTACTGGAAAGGCTAGCTGTACTTAAAGTGGATAAGTCACCCGGTCCGGATGGGATGCATCCGAGGTTGCTGAGGGAAGTAAGGGTGGAAATTGCGGAGGTACTGGCCATAATCTTCCAAACATCCTTAGATACAGGGGTGGTGCCAGAGGACTGAAGAATTGCAAATATTACACCCTTGTTCAAAAAAGGGTGTAAGGATAAACCCAGCAACTACAGGCCAGTCAGTTTAACCTCGGTGGTGGGGAAACTTTTAGAAACGATAATCTGGGACAGAATTAACAGTCATTTTGACAAGTGTGAATTAATAAAGGAAAGCCAGCATGGATTTGTTAAAGGCAAATCATGTTTAACTAACTTGATTGAGTTTTTTGATGAGGTAACAGAGAAGGTTGATGAGGGCAATGCAGTTGATGTGGTGTATATGGACTTTCAAAAAGGCGTTTGATAAAGTACCGCATAATAGGCTTGTCATCAAAGTTGAAGCCCATGGAATAAAAGGGGCAGTGGCAGCATGGATAGGAAATTGGCTCAGTAACAGGAAACAGAGAGTAGTGGTGAACGGTTGTTTTTCGGACTGGTGGGAGGTGTACAGTGGTGTTCCCCAGGGGTCAGTGCTGGGACCACTGCTTTTCTTGATATATATTAATGATTTGGACTTGGGTGTTTCAATAGATATGTTGGGAGATTTAATAGAGGTGTTCAAAATCATGAAGGGTTTTGATAGAGTAAATAAGGAGAAACTGTTTCCAGTGGCAGGAGGGTCAGTAACCAGAGGACACAGATTTAAGGTGATCGGCAAAAGAACCAGAGGCAACATGAGGAAACATTTTTTTACACAGCGAGTTGTTATGATCTGGAATTCACTGCCTGAAAGGGCGGTGGAAGCAGATTCAAAAATAACTTTCAACAGGATGAATACGTTAGGGGAAAAATTTAAAGGGCTATGGGGAAAGAGGGGAGTGGGAATAATTGGATAGCTCTTTCAAAGAGTCGACACAGGCACGATGGGCCGAATGGCCTCCAATTTTTTTACTCATTTATGTGATGTGGGCATCGCTGGCAAGGCCGGCATTTATTGCCCATCCTTAATTGCCCTTGAGAAGGTGGTGGTGAGCCGCCTTCTTGAACCGCTGCAGTCCGTGTGGTGACGGTTCTCCCACAGTGCTGTTAGGTAGGGAGTTCCAGGATTTTGACCCAGCGACGATGAAGGAACGGTGATATATTTCCAAGTTGGGATGGTGTGTGACTTGGAGGGGATTGTGCAGGTGGTGTTGTTCCCATGTGCCTGCTGCTCTTGTCCTTCTAGGTGGTAAAGGTCGCGGGTTTGGGAGGTGCTGTTGAAGAAGCCTTGGCGAGTTGCTGCAGTGTATCCTGTGGATGGTACACACTACAGCCACGGGGAGGTGGTTAGACTCTCTCTTGTTGGAGATGGTCATTGCCTTGCACTTGTCTGGCACAAATGCTACTTGCCACTTATCAGCCCAAGCCTGGATGTTGTCCAGGTCTTGCTGCATGCGGGCTCGGACTGCTTCATTATCTGAGGGGTTGCAAATGGAACTGAACACTGCAATCATCAGCGAACATCCCCATTTCTGATCTTATGATGGAGGGAAGGTCATTGATGAAGCAGCTGAAGATGGTTGGGCCAAGGACACTGCCCTGAGGAACTCCTGCAGCAATGTCCTGGGGCTGAGATGATTGGCCTCCAACAACCACTACCATCTTCCTTTGTGCTAGGTATGACTCCAGCCACTGGAGAGTTTTCCCCCTGATTCCCATTGACTTCAATTTTACCAGGGCTCCTTGGTGCCACACTCGGTCAAATGCTGCCTTGATGTCAAGGACAGTCACTTTCACCTCACCTCTGGAATTCAGCTCTTTTGTCCATGTTTGGACCAACGCTGTAATGAGATCTGGAGCCGAGTGGTCCTGGCGGAACCCAAACTGAGCATCGGTGAGCAGGTTATTGGTGAGTAAGTGCCACTTGATTGCACTGTCGATGACACCTTCCATCACTTTGCTGATGATTGAGAGTAGGCTGATGGGGCGGTAATTGGCCAGATTGGATTTGTCCTGCTTTTTGTGGACAGGACATACCTGGGCAATTTTCCACATTGTCGGGTAGATGCCAGTGTTGTAGCTGTACTGGAACAGCTTGGCTAGAGGCGCAGCTAGTTCTGGAGCACAAGTCTTCAGTATTACAGCCGTGATGTTGTCGGGGCCCATAGCCTTTGCTGTATCCAGTGCACTCAGCCGTTTCTTGATATCACCTGGAGTGAATCGAATTGGCTGAAGATGGAATCTGTGATGGTGGGGATATCGGGAGGATTGTTGTATCATTCTATGATTCTAAGATTCTACTCTATTGATCACCGTTTTAAATATTTTCCACTGCTATTCTATCTCTTTGATTGCCAATATTATTTTCCCTTTATTTTGCCTAGTTCATTTCTCATCCCCTCAAAATCAACTTTTTCCAATCTAATACTTTGGTCTTTGTCTGACTTATGTCCAACTCAATCTTTATCTTGTGTTATGATCGCTATTGCCTTGATGTTCCCCTACGCTTACTTCTTTTATCTGCTCTGGTTCATTTCCCATTACTGGATCCAGCAGTGATTCCTCTCTTGTTGGGTTTCTCACACACTGGGTAAGAAAGTAGTCCTGAACACACTGTAAAAACTCCATTCCCCCTTTCCCCTTTCCCTACCCCTTCTTGCCAGTTTATTTGGGGGTAATTGAAATCTCCCATGATTATTATTCAATGTTTTTTACTCAATTCATAGATTTGTCTCCATATTTCATCCTCCACTTCCGTTCTGTAGAATACCCCTAGTAACATGATCGATCCCTTCTTATCTTTGTCTCAATCCATATGGATTCTGTTTGTATCTTGAGTGTAATTATCTTGGGATCTGATTGTGGAATCTATCTGCAGCACCGTGTGTCGGGTATTCCTCGCCGTAGCCAGGGAATCTGTCAGTGGTTTTCTCGGACATACCGAAAACACACCTCTTACTATAAGTTTGGGAACGATAGGGATTATAAGGACGGATCAGATTCGGACACACACTTTCGGGCTCAACTGTATTGTGTTTAATAAAATTAACAATGACACTAGTAAACAGTACAAACCGTACAACCCTGGCTTGTCCAACCGTGCTAAATTACCAGGGCCTAATAAGAGAACCCTCCCGTGAAATAAAATAATACTGAGCCCCCCCAGCACTAAAACCCTCTAAGATTTGTTTGGGACTTATAATCACCCCCTCCCACAGCTCAGTGGTCTTGTGGATGGGAAGGCGCAGACAATATGCTCACCCCGATCGCCCGTTGTTGCTTGCAATTTCTTCCTTCACGTCTCGCTCCTGGTTCAGTACCGCCGACTCAGTATCCAAGTTCCAGTTTGAGTCGAGGCCCATTGATGAGGGATGAAGAGCAGCGCTCAGCTTCTGGCGGTGTTCCATTGAATCGAGCCGAGCCCCACTCGGGAGACTCGCTGTAGATCGATGCCGAGGAGCAGGGAGAAGAGAGCAGAGCTCACCAGAGCCGAGCCGATAGGACACTGGTCGATGTATTGATTCGGTGATCTGTCTGGACCCCCTCCCGTGGCCTGGAATGACTCAGAACCTTCGAAATCTTTGTGAAAAATGCTATTTCATTTTCCCACACCCAGGCCTTGCACCTGGAGAGACAGTGGGTCCTGATTACTGGGTGTCTCTCGTTTCCTGAGTTGAGGGCCCCCATTAGCAGGTAATGGGTTTCGATCTCAAACTGATCTTGTTTAACTGGCTTCTCTCCTGGGAGACAATGGCCTGGCCATCTCCTGCCTTCCACCAGGAGACTGAGTGTCTCTGAGTTCCCTCTCGGGGTATTGTTCCCAGTAATTATGTTAAATGGTGATGACGTCAATCGGCCTAGGTTCCCTTCCACCCAGCCTGTCTGTGTGAAATATCCGTTTGGATATGAATGCACCTTAGTCAGGTTAGTCTGGCTCAAAACTCCTGCCAATCAATCCTGTTCCCTAAGCCACTCCCGCAAGCTTGCCAGACAGTCCAGTTCTTTCTTGGGGGTATTGGATTTAAAATATGATTCATAAAAATGGCCAGAACGCTGGTGCTACAAATCTCCTGCAATGGCTTCTCTTCCCGCTCCTGCTCCGTTACCTCTGGAGTCCCCCAAGGATCTATCCTTGGCCCCTCCTATTTCTCATTCACATGCTGCCCCTCGGCGACATTATCTGAAAACACAGGTTCCACATGTGCACTGACAACACCCAGCTCTACCTCACCACCACCTCCCTCGACCCCTCCACCGTCTCTCATTTGTCGCACTGCTTGTCCGACATCCAGTACTGGACGAGGAAACATTTCCTCCAACTCAATATTGGGAAGACCGAGGCCACTGTCTTTGCTCCCTGCCACAAACTCTGTTCCCTCGCCACTGACTCCATCCCTCTCCCTGGCCACTGTCTGAGGCTGAACCAGACCATTCACAACACTGGAGTCCTATTTGACCCTGAGATGAGCTTCTGACCACATATCCTCCCCATCACCAAGACCGCCTACTTCCACCTCTGTAACATCGCCCGTCTCCACCCCTGCCTCAGCTTATCTGCTGCTAAAACCCTCATCCGTGCCTTTGTTACCTCCAGACTCGACTATTCCAATGCTCTCCCGCCCGGCCTCCCATCTTCCACCCTCGCTAAACTTGAGCTCATCCAAAACTCTGCTGCCCGTATCCTAACTCGCACCAAGTCCCGATCTCCCATCACCCTCTGTGCTCGCTGACCTACATTGGTTCCCGGTCCGGCAACGCCTCAATTTTAAAATTCTCATCTTTGTTTTCAAATCCCTCCATGGCCCTCGCCCCTCCTTATCTCTGTAAACTCCTCCAGCCCTACAACCCTTCGAGATCTCTGCACTCCTCCAATTCTGGCCTCTTGCCCATCCCTGATTTCCATCGCTCCACCATTGGCGGCCGTGCCTTCAGCTGCCTGGGCCCGAAGCTCTGGAATTCCCTCATAAACCTCTCCGCCTCTCTCTCCTCCTTTAAGATGCCCCTTAAAACCTACCTCTTTGTCCAAGCTTTTGGTCACCTGTCCTAATATCTCCTTATGTGTCACAGAGTCAAATTTTGTTTGATAATCGCTCCCGTGAAGCGCCTTGGGCCGTTTCACGACGTTAAAGGCGCTATATAAATGCAAGTTGTTCTTCTTGCTATTGGGAGATAATCCTGTCGTCACATCCCTGCTCCTTGAAGCATTATTCTGGGAGACACCTGCAAACATTTTCAATTCAGGGTTATGCATTGGACTTGTTGATGAGGGTCATTTACAATGTGACAAGATTTACAATGTGACTCTTAACTTTCTGATAATTAATTTTACTGATAACTAATAACCAACTGCTACACATCAGTGAAGAGCTCAGTGTTTGTGTGAAATTAGATCTACAAGGCAATTGTTTGCTGTGTGAACGTCCCAGCAGTAATCACCAGTGATGAACAGTAGCCAGGCAGATGGTATTGAATTATCACAGAGGGTTTTTATACTAGACGTCATGTGAATAGCAATTAAAATTACACTTTTATGTAAGTGTTAGCATATTGTTTAACTTGTGGCTTAGCCTCCTACTGTCATGTTACTTAACAAACTGTTTCTCAGAATTAAGTTTCTCTCCAGTTTTATAAACTTTTAAAGATGATTTTTTTTGATTTTATTCAGGTGGTCAGTACTCGTGTTGGGAATTGAAAATCCCCATTTTTGACACTCACTGTTAACACAAAGCAAGTTAAAGTCAGGAATAACAGCCTGAGGCAGAGTAAATTTCCCTTTACTCCACCCAACGAAAATACTATATGGGGTGAATTTAGCTCCATCAGGTAGTTAAAATGCCCTGAGTTACTGACCCACCCTGGATCGACCAGTTACCCACCGTTTAACCTGCTCTCCCGATCAGGCCGTAAGGACACGGGCCAAAGACAGATGGATTCTTCTATACAGAGGCACGTTGGGTTCCAATGACATCATTAGGATCCGACTGCAATTTTAACTCCGGCCCGAGCAGTGAAGGCACTGTTGCTTTGACTATAGTTGCTTTGAAACTGGTCAGAAGAGGATCTCGATGGCAAGAGGATGATAAAGGTAATGCAGCAAAGGCTATGGGCCCCGACAACATCCCAGCTGTAATGCTGAAGCCTTGTGCTCCAGAACTAGCTGCGCCTCTAGCTAAGCTGTTCCAGTACAGGTACAACACTGGCATCTACCCGACAATGTGGAAAATTGTCCAGGTATGTCCTGTCCACAAAAAGCAGGACAAATCCAATCCAGCCAATTACCGCCCCATCAGTCCACTCTCGATCATCAGCAAAGTGATGGAAGTTGTCGTCGACAGTGCTATCGAGCGGCACTTACTCACCAATAACCTGCTCACCGATGCTCAGTTTGGGTTCCGCCAGGACCACTCAGCTCCAGACCTCATTACAGCCTTGATCCAAACATGGACAAAAGAGCTGAATTCCAGAGGTGAGGTGAGAGTGACTGCCCTTGACATCAAGGCAGCATTTGACGGAGTGTGGCACCAAGGAGCCCTGGTAAAATTGAAGTCAATGGGAATCAGAGGAAAAACTCTCCAGTGGCTGGAGTCATACCTAGCACAAAGGAAGATGGCAGTGGTTGTTGGAGGCCAATCATCTCAGCCCCAGGACATTGCTGCAGGAGTTCCTCAGGGCAGTGTCTGAAGCCCAACCATCTTCAGCTGCTTCATCAATGACCTTCCCTCCATCATAAGGTCAGAAATGGGGATGTTCACTGATGATTGCACAGTGTTCAGTTCCATTCGCAATCTCTCAAATAATGAAGCAGTCCAAGCCCGCATGCAGCAAGACCTGGACAACATCCAGGCTTGGGCTGATAAGTGGCAAGTAACATTCACGCCAGACAAGTGCCCGGCAATGACCATCTCCAACAAGAGAGAGTCTAACCACCTCCCCTTGACATTCAACTGCATTACCATCGCCGAATACCCCACCATCAACATCCTGTGGGTCACCATTGACCAGAAACTTAACTGGACCAGCCATTTAAATACTGTGGCTACAAGAGCAGGTCAGAGGCTGGGTATTCTGCGGCGAGTGATTCACCTCCTGACTCCCCAAAGCCTTTCCACCATCTACAAGGCACAAGTCAGGAGTGTGATGGAATACTCTCCACTTGCCTGGATGAGTGCAGCTCCAACAACACTCAAGAAGCTCGACACCATCCAGGACAAAGCAGCCTGCTCGATTGGCACCCCATCCACCACCCTAAACATTCACTCCCTTCACCACCGGCGCACAGTGGCTGCAGTGTGTACCATCCACAGGATGCATTGCAGCAACTCGCCAAGGCTTCTTCGACAGCACCTCCCAAACCCACGACCTCTACCACCTAGAAGGACAAGGGCAGCAGGTACATGGGAACAACACCACCTGCACGTTCCCCTCCAAGTCACACACCATCCCGACTTGGAAATATATCGCCGTTCCTTCATCGTCGCTGGGTCAAAATCCTGGAACTCCCTTCCTAACAGCACTGTGGGAGAACCTTCACCACACGGACTGCAGCGGTTCAAGAAGGCGGCTCCCCACCACCTTCTCAAGGGCAATTAGGGATGGGCAATAAATGCCGGCCTCGCCAGCGACGCCCACATCCCATGAACGAATAAAAAAAAATGCGGGAACACACTCAGCAATATATTCAGGAGCACACTCAGCAATATACTCATGAACACAATCGGCAATATACTCGGGAACACAGTCAGCAATATACTCGGGAACACACTCAGCAATATATTCAGGAACACAGTCAGCAGTATAGTCAGGAACACAATCAGCAATGCACTCGGGAACACACTCAGCTGTATACTCTGGAACACACTCAGCAATATACTCGGGAACACATTCAGCAATATACTTGGGAACACATTCAGCAACATACATGGGCAGGATAGAGTGGGTGGTAAAAAAGGAGGGGGGTAGCATTATTGGTTAAAGAATCAATTACAGTTGTGAGAAGGGATGATCTGCTAAATGGATCATCGATCGAGGCCATATGGGTTGAGCTAAGAAATAAAAAAGGGGCAGTCACACTACTAGGAGTGTATTATAGACCCCCGAATAGCGAAAGAGAGATAGAAGAACAAATATGTAGGCAAATTTCTGAGTGCAAAAATAAGAGGGCAATAATAATAGTGGGGGACTTCAACTACCCTAACATCAACTGGGATTCAAACAGTGTGAGGGGCACAGAGGGCGCAAAATTCTCGATCGGTGTCCAGGAGAACTTTTTTAGCCAGTACGTGACAGCCCAACAAGAGGGGATGCAATTCCAGATTTAGTCCTGGGAAATGAAGATGGGCAAGTGGGTGAAGTGACAGTGGGTGACCATATTGGGGATAGTGACCACAATTCAGTTAGTTTTAGCATTATTATGGAAAAGGACAGAGTTAAATCAGGAGTAAACATTTTAAATTGGGGGAAGGCAAATTTTACAGAACTAAGAGTTGATTTGGCAGAAGTGGACTGGACACAACGACTTGAGGAGAAATCAGTGGCAAGCCAGTGGGAGGCACTAAAAAGTGAAATTCTACGGGTACAATGCAGACACGTCCCCTCAAAGAAAAAGGGTGGCACTGCCAAATCTAGAGCCCCCTGGTTGTCTAGAAGTATACGGGGCAAGATAAAGCAGAAAAAGAAAGCTTATGACTGTCACAGAAAACTAAATACTGCAGAAAGCCTAGAGGAGTGTAGAAAGTACAGGGATGACGTAAAAAAGGAAATAAGGAAAGCAAAGAGAGGGCATGAGAAAATATTAGCAAGTAAGGTTAAAGAAAACCCAAAGATGTTTTATCAGTACATTAAGAACAAGAGGATAGCTAAGGAAAAGGTGGGACCTATCAGGGATGATAAGGGTAACTTGTGTGTAGAAGCAGAGGATGTGGGGAGGGTTTTAAATGAATATTTTGTCTCCGTATTCACAAAGGAAAGGGATGATCTGGACGTAGTAGTTAAAGAGGAGAGGTGTGAAATATTGGATAAGGTAAACATAACGAGAGAGGAAGTACTAGAGGGACTGGAATCCTTGAAAGTTGATAAGTCACCAGGGCCGGATGGATTGTTTCCTCGGCTATTGAAGGAAGCCAGGGAGGAAATAGCGGATGCTCTGAGGATCATTTTCCAATCCTCACTAGATACAGGGGAGGTACCGGAGGACTGGAAGACTGCAAACATAGTACCATTGTTTAAAAAGGGTACGAGGGAAAGGCCGAACAATTATAGGCCGGTCAGTCTTACCTCGGTGGTGGGCAAACTATTAGAATCAATACTGAGAGATAGGATAAACTGTCACTTGGAAAGGCATGGTTTAATCAGGGATAGTCAGCATGGATTTGTTCAGGGAAGGTCATGCCTTACAAATCTGATTGAATTCTTTGAGGAAGTGACAAGGAGGATTGATGAGGGTAATGCAGTGGATGTTGTCTACATGGATTTTAGTAAGGCATTTGACAAGGTCCCTCATGGCAGACGGGTCAGAAAGGTAAAAGCCCATGGGATACAGGGAAATGTGGCAAATTGGATCCAAAATTGGCTCAGTGACAGGAAACAAAGGGTAAAAGTCGATGGATATCTTTGCGAATGGAAATCCGTTTCCAGTGGTGTGCCACAGGGCTCAGTGTTGGGTCCCTTGCTGTTTGTGGAAAATATTAATGATTTGGACTTGAATGTCGGGGGCATGATTGGCAAATTTGCAGATGACACAAAAATTGTCCGTGTAGTTGATAGTGAAGAGGATAGCTGTAGACTCCAAGAAGATATCAATGGGTTGGTGGAGTGGGCGGAAAAGTGGCAAATGGAGTTCAACCCGGAGAAGTGTGAGGTAATGCACTTAGGGAGGGCAAACAGTAAAAGGGAATACGCAGTAAACGGGAATATATTGAGAGGGGTAGAGGAAGTGAGAGACCTTGGAGTGCATGTGCACAGGTCCCTGAAGGTGGCAATACAGGTAGATAAGGTTGTGAAGAAGGCATACGGAATGCTCTCCGTTATTAGCCGAGGTATAGAATACAAAAGCAGGGATGTAATGATGGAACTGTATAAAACGCTGGTAAGGCCACAGCTGGATTATTGTGCACAGTTCTGGTCACCACATTACAGGAAGGACGTAATTCCTCTGGAGAAAGTGCAGAGAAGATTTACAAGAATGTTGCCAGGGCTTGAAAATTGCAGCTACGAGGAGAGATTGGATAGGCTAGGGTTGTTTTCCTTGGAGCAGAGGAGGCTGAGGGGAGACTTGATTGAGGTGTACAAAATTATGAGGGGCCCAGATAGAGTAGACAGGAAGTATCTGTTTCCCCTAGCGGAGAGTTCAAGAACTAGAGGACATAGATTTAAGCTGATTGGCGGAAGGATTAGAGGGGACATGAGGAAAAACCTTTTTACCCAGAGGATGGTGGGTGTATGGAATTCGCTGCCTGAATTGGTGGTAGAGGCAGGGACCCTCAACTCTTTTAAAAAGTACCTGGACCTGCACCTAAAGTGCTGTAAGCTGCAGGGCTACGGACCGGGTGCTGGAAGGTGGGATTAGAATGGGCACCTGGTTGTTCTTCGAGTCAGCGCGGACACAATGGGCCGAATGGCCCCCTTCTGTGCTGTATCTTTTCTATGGTTCTATGATTGACAATCATCAATTTACTTGGGAACACACTCAGCAATATGCCTGAGTTCACGCTCAGCAACATCCTCAGGAACACTAAAAGCAATATACTTGGTCCTGCAGGCAGAGTTTAAGGAGTTAGGAAAGAGATTAACAAGCAGGGCCTCAAAGGTAGTAATCTTCGGATTACACCCAGTGCCACGCTCTAGTGAGTATAGAAATAGGGGGATAGAGCAGATGAATGCGTAGCTGGAGAGATGGGGGAGGAGGGAGGGCTCCAGATTCCTGGGGCAGTGGGACCGGTTCTGGGGGAGGTGGGAACCGTACAAGCCGGACGGGTTGCACCTCAACAGGACAAGGGACCAATATTCTTGCAGGGAGGTTTGCTAGTGCTGTTGGGGAGGGTTTAAACTAACTTGGCAGGGAGATGGGAACCTGAGAGGAGATTCAGAAGGGAGAGTAACACACCTGGAAGTGGAAGGCAGAAAAGTAGTAAGTGAAATTGGAAGGCAGCGGAAACAAAGGCCAGCAGCAAATAAGGTCAAAATAGGAAAAAATGTTAAAAAGGCAAAATTAAGGACACTTTATCTGAATGCTCGCAGCATTCGCAACAAGGTAGATGAATTAACGGCACAAATAGCAGTAAATGGGTCTGATCTAATTGCCATTACAGAGACGTGGCTGCAGGGTGACCAAGGCTGCGAACTGAATATTCAAGGATATTCGACATTTAGGAAGGGCAGGCAAAAAGGTAAAGGAGATGGGGTGGTGCTGTTAATAAAGGATGAGATCAGTACGATAGTGAGAAAGGATCTTGGCTCAGAAGATCAAGATGTAGAATCAGTCTGGGGGGAGCTAAGAAACATCAAGGAGCAGAAAACATTGGTGGGAGTTGTTTATAGGCCACCAAACAGTAGTGGTAATGTAGGGCACGGTATAAAGCAGGAAATTAGAAGTACATGGAACAAGGGTAATACAGTAATCATGGGGGACTTTAATCTACATATAGATTGGGCAAACCAAATTAGCACTAATACTGTGGAGGACAAATTCCTGGAATGTAGACGAGATGGTTTTCTAGATCAGTATGTTGAGGAACCAACTAGGGAACAGGCTATTTTAGATCTAGTATTGTGCAATGAGACAGGGTTAATTAATAATCTTGTTGTAAAGGAGCCCTTAGGGAAGAGTGAGCATAATATGATAGAATTCTTCATTAAGTTTGAAAGTGATGTAGTTCAATCCGAAACTCGGGTCTAAATCTAAACAAAAGAAAAAAAATTAAAAATAAAAATTGCAGAGCAGGCTTGAGGGGCCGATTGGCTGCTCCTGCTCCTATTTCTTATGGAACACACTCAGCAATATACATGGAAACCGACTGAGCCATATACACGGGAACACACTGAGCCATATACTCGGTAACAAACTCAGCAATACATACGGGAACACACTCAGCAATATACTCGGGAACACACTCAACAATGTACTCGGGAACACACTCAACAATGTACTCGGGAACACACTCAGCAATGTACTCTGGAACACACTCAGCAATGTACTCGGGAACACATTCAGCAATATACATGAGAACAGACTCAGCAATATACTCGGGAACACACTCGGCAATATACATGGGAACACACTCAGCAATATACAAGGGAACAGATCAGCAATATACTTGGGAACACACTCAACAATGTACTCGGGAACACACTCAGCAATGTACTCGGGAACACACTCAGCAATGTACTCGGGAACACACTCAGCAATATACATGGGAACACACTCAGCAATATACTTGGGAACACACTCGTCAACATACTCGGGAAGACACAGCAATATACATGGGAGCACACTCAGTAATATACTCAGGAACAATATCAGCAAAATACTTGGAAACACACTTAGCAATATATTCAGGAACACGCTCATCAATATTCTCAGGAACACACTCGGAAATATACTGGGGAACACACTCAGCTGTATACTCAGGAACACACTCAGCAATATACTGGGGAACACACTCAGCTGTATACTCAGGAACACACTCAGCAATATACTGGGGAACACACTCAGCTGTATACTCAGGAACACACTCAGCACTATACTCGGGAACATAATAATCAATAAACTCAGGACAAACTCAGCAATATACTCGGGAGCACATTCAGCAATATACTCAGGACCAGACTCAGCTATATATTTGGAACACATTTAGCAATATACTCGGGAACATATTCAGCAATATATTCCAGAAGACACTCAGCAATATAGTTGGGACCACACTCAGCTACATACTCGGGAACACACACAACTATATACTCTTTTTTATATTCGGTCATGGGATGTGGGCGTCGCTGGCGAGGCCGGCATTTATTGCTCATCCCTAATTGCCCTTGAGAAGGTGGTGGTGAGCCGCCTTCTTGAACCGCTGCAGTCCGTGTGGTGAAGGTTCTCCCACAGTGCTGTTAGGAAGGGAGTTCCAGGATTTTGACCCAGCGACAATGAAGGAACGGCGATATATTTCCAAGTCGGGATGGTGTGTGACTTGGAGGGAAACGTGCAGGTGGTGTTGTTCCCATGTGCCTGCTGCTCTTGTCCTTCTAGGTGGTAGAGGTCGCGGGTTTGGGAGGTGCTGTCGAAGAAACCTTGGCGAGTTACTGCAGTGCATCCTGTGGATGGTGCACACTGCAGCCACTGTGCGCCGGTGGTGAAGGGAGTGAATGTTTAGGGTGGTGGATGGGGTGCCAATCAAGCAGGCTGCTTTGTTCTGGATGGTGTCGAGCTTCTTGAGTGTTGTTGGAGCTGCACTCATCCAGGCAAGTGGAGAGTATTTCATCACACTCCTGACTTGTGCCTTGTAGATGGTGGAAAGGCTTTGGGGAGTCATGAGGTGAGTCACTCGCCACAGAATACCCAGCCTCTGACCTGCTCTTGTAGCCACAGTATTTATGTGGCTGGTCCAGTTAAGTTTCTGGTCAATGGTAACCCACAGGATGTTGATGGTGGGGGATTCAGCAATAGTAATGCCATTGAATGTCTAGGGGAGGTGGTTAGACTCTCTCTTGTTGGAGATGGTCATTGCCTGGCACTTATCTGGCGCGAATGTTACTTGCCACTTATGAGCCCAAGCCTGGATGTTGTCCAGGTCTTGCTGCATGCGGGCACGGACTGCTTCATTATCCGAGGGGTTGCGAATGGAACTGAACACTGTGCAATCATCAGCGAACATCCTCATTCTGGTGGAGGGAAGGTCATTGATGAAGCAGCTGAAGATGGTTGGGCCGAGGTCACTGCCCTGAGGAACTCCTGCAGCAATGTCCTGGGGCTGAGATGATTGGCCTCCAACAACCACTACCATCTTCCTTTGTGCTAGGTATGACTCCAGCCACTGGAGAGTTTTCCCTCTGATTCCCATTGACATCTCATTGTATACTGAGGAACACATTCATCAATATACTCAGGATCATATTCAGGAATCTATTGGGAACACACTCATCAATATACGCGGGAACACACTCAGTATTGTTCTCAGAAACACGCACAGCAATGTGCTTGGGAGCACACTCAGCAATATACTCAGCAACACACTCTGCAATATACTCTGGAACACACTAAGCTGTATACTCAGGAACACACTCATCAATATACTCGGGAACAGACTCATCAATATACTCGGGATCATACTCAGGAATCTATTAGGGAACACTCATCAATATACTCGGGAACACGCTCAGCGGTGTACTCAAAAGCACATACAGCAATGTACTCAGGAACACACTCAGCAATTTACTCAGGAACACACTCAGCAATGTACTCAGAAACACACTCAGCCATGTACTCAGGAACACACTCAGCAATTTACTCAGGAACACACTCAGCAATGTACTCAGGAACACACTCAGCAATTTACTCAGGAACACACTCAGCAATTTACTCAGGAACACACTCAGCAATTTACTCAGGAACACACTCAGCAATGTACTCAGGAACACACTCAACAATGTACTTGGGAACACATTCAGCAATATACTCAGGAACCTATTCAGCAATATACATGTGAACATACTAAGCTACATAACCAGGAACACATTCAGCAATATTCTCAGGAAGATACTCATCAATATATTCAGGAACACAATCAGAAATCCACTCGGGAACACACTCAGCAATATACCCGGGAACACACTCAGCAATATACCCGGGAACACACTCAGCAATATACCCGGGAACACACTCAGCAATATACCCGGGAACACACTCAGCAATATACCCGGGAACACACTCAGCAATATACCCGGGAACACACTCAGCAATGTACACAGGAATACAATCAGCAGTATGCTCATGAACACACCCAGCAATGTGCTTGGGAGCACACTAGCAATATACCCGGGAACTCACTCAGCAATAGACTCAGGAATATACTGAGCAATATACTTGGGAACACATTCAGCAATATAGTCGGGAACACACAAAGCAATATACACGGGAACACATTCAGAAATATTCTCGCAAACACACTCAGCAATATCCTGGGGAAAACACACAGAAATATTTTCAGGAACACACTCAACAATATACTCGGGAGCACATTCAACACTAAACTCGAGAACACCTTCAGCAATAAATGCAAATTCAACAATAAACTCGGGAAAACATTCAGCATCAATCTTCGGAACACAATCAGCAATATATTTGGGAAGACACTCAGAAATATAGTTGGGATCACAATCAGATATACACTTGGGAACACGCAAAGATATATACTCGGAACACTCATCTATATACCCTGGTACACACTCGCTGTATACTCAGGAACACAGTCATTAATATATTCAGGATCACACTCAGCAATATATTCAGGAATACACTCATCAGTGTACTCCAGAACATACTCATCAGTGTACTTGGCAACAGACTCAGCAATGTACTCAGGAACACATTTAGCAATAAAATCGGGTACATTCTCAGCAATAAACTCGGGATCACATTCAGTAATAAACACACTCAGCTACAGACTTGGGAAAACACTCAGCAACATACTGGGGAACACACTCAGCAATACATTTGGGATCACACGAAGCAATATATTCAGGAACACACTCAGCAATATACTCGGGATCATACTCAGCAATATACTCAGGAACACACTCAGCAATGTATTCAGGAACACACTCATTAATATACTTGGGAACACACTCAGCAATGTACTTGGGAACCCATTTAGCAATATTATCGGGAACACACTCAGCGATAAACTTGGGAAAACATTCAGCATTAACCTTGGGAAAATACTTACCTACATATTCGGGAACACACTCAACAACATACCAGGGAACACTCTCAGCAATATACTCAGGAACACACCCACCTACATACTCGGGAGCACACCCCTCAGTATACTCGGGACAACATTCAGCAATATACTCAGGAACACACCCACCTACATACTCGGGAGCACACCCCGCAGTATACTCGGGACAACATTCAGCAATATACTCAGGAACACACCCACCTACATACTCGGGAGCACACCCCGCAGTATACTCGGGACAACATTCAGCAATATACTCAGGAACACACCCATCTACATACTCGGGAGCACACCCCGCAGTATACTCGGGACAACATTCAGCAATATACTCAGGAACACACCCACCTACGTACTCGAGAGCACACCCCGCAGTATACTCGGGACAACATTCAGCAATATACTCGGGAACACACCCACCTACATACTCGGGAGCACACCCCGCAGTATACTCGGGACAACATTCAGCAATATACTCGGGAACACACCCACCTACATACTCGGGAGCACACCTCGCAGTATACTCGGGACAACATTCAGCAATATACTCGAGAACACACGCGGCTACATACTCTGGAACACACTCAGCAATGTACCGGGGAACACACTCACGTACATACTTGGGAAAACATTCAGAAATATACTCTGGAACACACTCAGCAATGTACTGGGGAACACACTCAGCAATATACTCAGGAACACACTCATCAATATACTCAGGAACACACTCAGCAATATACTCAGGAACACACTCAGCAATATACTCGGGAACACACTCAGCAATATACTAGGGTACACAGTAGCGTACTCGGAAACACAATTAGCAATGTATTCAGGAACACACTCAACACTATACTCGGGAACACACTAAGCTGCATACTCAGAAACACACTCACCAATATACCCTTGAACACACTCAGCAATGTACTCAGGAACACACTCAGCAATATCCTCGAGATCACACTCAGCTATACACTCAGGAACACATTTGGTAATATACTCAGGAACACACTCAGCTACATACTCAGGAATACACTCACCAATATACTCTTAAACACTCAGCAATGTACTCGGGAACACACTCAGTAATTTATTCATGTACGCACTCAGATATATATGGGGGAAGACACTCAGCTATATACTCGTAAACACACTCAGCAATATGTTCAGGACCACACTCAGCAATATACTCGGGAACACAATCATCAATATATTCAGGAACACAGTCAGCAATACATTCGGGAACACAATCAGATATATACTGGGGAACATACTCAGCTAGAAACTCGGGAACACACTCAGCAATGTTCTCAGGAACACACTCAGCAATAAACTGCAGAACATATTCAGCATTAATCTTGGGAACACACTCAGCCAGATACTCGGGAACACACTCTGCTACATACTCATTAACACATTCACTAATATACTCTTGAAAACACTCAGAAATATACTCGGGTACACACTCAGCAATATACTATAGAACACACTCAGATACATACTTGGGAAAACATTCAGCAACATACCCAGGAACACACTCAGCAATGTTCTCAGGAATACACTCAGCACATGCTTGGGAATACACTCGTCAATATGCTCATAAGCACATTCAGCAATATATTCAGGTGCACACTCAGCGATACACTTGGGAACACGCTCAGCTGTGTACTTGTAGATGCATTCAGCAATATACTCAGGAACACACTCATCAATGTACTTGGGAACACACTCCTCAATATACTCAGGAACACACTCCTCAATATACTCAGGAACACACTCCTCAATATACTCGAGAACACATTCCTCAATGTACATGGGAACACGCTCAGCAACATACTCAGGAACACATTCAGTAATGTATTTGGGAACACACTCTGCTATATACTAAGAACACACTCATCAATGTACTTGGGAACACACTCCTCAATATACTCGGGAACACATTCCTCAATGTACATGGGAACACACTCATCAATATACTCGGGAACACACTCATCAATGTACTTGGGAACACACTCATCAACGTACTCGGGAACACACTCCTCAACATACTCGGGAACACATTCCTCAATGTACTCGGGAACGTACTCAGCAATATACTCGGGAACACACTCAGTTTAATACTCAGGAGCACACTCAGCAATATACTCAGGAACACACTCAGTATTATACTCAGGAACACACTCAGCATTATACTCAGGAACACACTCAGCATTATACTCAGGAACACACTCAGTATTATACTCAGGAACACATTAACCAAATACTCGGGAACACACTCATCCATCAACTCTGGAACACATTCAGCATTGATTTTGGGAACAAACTCAGCCAGATATTCGGGTACACACACAGTTATATACTCAGGAACATACTCAGCAATATACTCCGGAACACACTCAGTTATATATTCGGGAACACACTCAGCAATGTACTTGGGAACGCACTCAGCAATTTAAGAACGTAAGAAGATAAGAAATAGGAGCAGGAGTAGGCCATACGGCCGCTCGAGCCTGCTCCACCATTCAACAAGATCATGGCTGATCTTCGACCTCAACTCCACTTTTCTGCCCGATCCCCATATCCCTTGATTCCCATAGAGTCCAGAAATCCATCGATCTCAGTCTTGAACACATTCAATGACTGAGCATCCACAGCCCTCTGGGGTAGAGAATTCCAAAGATTCACAACCCTCTGAGTGAAGAAATTCCTTCTCATCTCAGTCTTAAATGGCCGACCCCTTATTCTGAGACTATGCCCTCTAGTTCTGGACTCTCCAGCCAGGGGAAATATCCTCTCAGCATCTACCCTGTCAAGCCCTCTCATAATCTTGGATGTTTCAATGAGATCACCTCTCATTCTTCTAAACTCCAGAGAGTATAGGCCCATTCTACTCAATCTCTCCTCATAGGACAACCCTCTCATCCCAGGAATCAATCAGTGAACCTTCATTGCACCGCCTCTAAGGCAAATATATCCTTCATTAGAGAAGGAGACCAAAATTGTACGCAGTACTCAGATGAGGTCTCACCAAAGCCCTGTAAATTGTAATAAAACTTCCAGACTCTTACTCAAACGCCCTTGCAGTAACGGCCAACATGCCATTTGCCTTCCTAATTGCCTGCTGTATCTGCATGCTACATTTTTGTGTTTCTTGTAAGGGGGTGGTGCCAGAGGACTGGAGAATTGCAATTGTTACACCCTTTTCAAAAAAAAGTGTAAGGATAAAGCCAGCAACTACAGGCCAGTCAGTTTAACCTCAGTGGTGGGGAAACTTTTAGAAACGATAATCTGGGACAGAATTAGCAGTCACTTGGACAAGTGTGGATTAATAAAGGAAAGCCAGCACGGATTTGTTAAAGGCAAATCGTGTTCAACTAACCTGAGGACACCCAAATCTCTCTGGACACCAACATTTAATAGTTTCTCACCGTTTAAAAAATATTATTTTTCTATTCTTCCAGCCAAAGTGAATAACCTCACATTTCCCCACATTATATTCCATCTGCCACCTTCTTGCCCACTCACTTAACCTGTCGATATCCCTTTGCAGACTATTTGGGCTCGATATTTGCACCCGCGATCGGGTGCGTTCCTCGCGGGGGGGCTCTGATAATCAGGGAATCCCGGAGCGGGTCGGGAGCCCGGCTCCAACCCGCCCACTTCCGGGTTCCCCACAGACGCGCTGGCGTGCGCGCGCAGCCCCCGCATGTGGGACTCCCGCAGGCAATTAAAGCCAGCGGGGTGCCACTTAACAGTATTTATTCTGCTATTTCAGGTCGTTAACAGACCTGATTAACGAGATATTTTACATGGGGTGGGATTTTATAAACAACTGGGACTGTTTCCCGTACTGGGGGAAACACTCCCTGATCGAATGGACGTGTTGCAGCCGTCAGCCTGTGGCAGCTGCAAAGGTCCATTTGACAGGTGAGGGGGGAGACCCTCACTCATTGCAGGAGGCCACTCTGTCACTTTGGACAAAGTTTGGCCTCCACCACCCTCCTCCTGACAATCAAAGTCACCAACCTGCACACTTACCCCGGGGTCCAGACACATGTACCTACCTTGCGGACCCCCTCAGATGTACATCTTCAGGATAGGGGCCACCGCAGTCATGACCTCCTCGGAGGGCGAACAGCCTCACCAGCCTCACCAGCCTCGCCGTCCACCTCTGACACGTGGAGCTCCACAACAGAGTGCTGTGACACATCCACCTGCACAGCAGGAGAGAGGGCGACCGCAGAGAGAGATGCGTCACAGAGGGCACTACCCTCGCCACAGGGTCCACAGACCGAGGCTCAGCTTCCTGGACCTCTCTGAGCAGCAGTGCACACGGAGGCTCAGAGTCACTCAACATGTAGTCGTGGACATCTGCAGCCTCCTTCATGCCGAGCTGCTCCCGGCTGGCCTGAGCACCATCTTCTTACCTGTCGCTGTCAAAGTCACCACTGCCCTCAACAACTTCTCCTCCGCATCCTTCCAGGGTGCCACCGGGGGCATCGCCGACATCTCTCAGTCTTCCCCCTGGGCTCCTCCATGCTGTAATTTTTCCGATTTCTTGCAGCATCAGTCAGTGGAGGACTGCCCCTTTAAATAGAGCTTCTCCAGCTAACAGACCTTACTGTGCATGCACAGTCCGCCCGATGCGCAGCTCAGCAGCGGGGAACCCGGAAGACCAGGTAAGTGGATCCAATTAGCCTGCGATTACGCACGGGGCAGACTGATTTCATTGGGCACGTTACCCACGCGCCCAGAGCCCCCCCGCCGCAAACCCGCAGCCCTGGTAACATCGAGCCCTTTGTGTCCTCCTCACAGCTTACTTTCCCACCTAGCTTTATATCATCAGCAAACTTGGATACATTACACTCGGTCCCTTCATCTAAGTCATTAATATAGATTGTAAATAGCTGAGGCCCAAGCACTGATCCTTGCGGCACCCCACTAGTTACAGCCTGCCAACCTGAAAATGACTCATTTATCCAGACTCTCTGTTTTCTGTCCATTAACCAATCTTCTATCAATGCTAATATATTACCCCCAATCCCATGGGCCCTTATCCTGCATAACAACCTTTTATGTGGCACCTTATAGAATGCCATTTGAAAATCCAAATATACGACATCCACTGGTTCCCCTTTATCTACCCTGTTAGTTACATTCTCAAAAAACTCTAATAAATTTGTCAAACACAATTTCCCTTTCATAAAACCATGTTGACTCTGCCTAATCATATTATGATTTTCTAAGTGCTCTGTTACCACTTCCTTAATAATGGATTCCAGCATTTTCCCTACTACTGATGTCAGGCTAACTGGCCTGTAGTTCCCTGTTTTCTCTCTCCCTCCTTTCTTGAATAGCGGGGTTACATTTGCTTCCTTCCAATCCACGGGGGCCGGTCTAGAATCTAGGGAATTTTGGAAGATCACAACCAATGCATCCTCTATCTCTGCAGCCACCTCTTTTAGAACCCTCGGATGTAGGCCATCAGGTCCAGGGGATTTATTGGATTTTAGTCCCATTAATTTCTCCAGTGCTTTTTCTCGACTGATATTAATTACTTTAAGTTCCTCACTCTCATTAGCCCCTTGGTTCCCCACTATTTCTGGTATGCTTTTTGTGTCTTCTACTTCAGGGTGCCTTGGCACTTTGGATACAAAACTGGCTTAGTGGCAGAAGGCAGAGGGTGATGGTCGAAGGTTGTTTTTGTGACTGGAAGCCTGTGGCCAGTGGGGTACCACAGGGATCGGTGCTGGGTCCCTTGCTGTTTGTGGTCTACATTAATGACTTGGATATGAATGTAAAAGGTATGATCAGTAAGTTCGCTGATGATACAAAAATTGGTAGGGTGGTAAATAGCGAGGAGGATAGCCTCAGTCTGCAGGACGATATAGATGGGTTGGTCAGATGGGCGGAACAGTGGCAAATGGAATTTAACCCGGAAAAGTGCGAGGTGATGCACTTTGGAGGGACTAACAAGGCAAGGGAATACACAATGAATGGGAGGACCCTAGGCAAGACAGAGGGTCAGAGGGATCTTGGTGTGCAAGTTCACAGATCCCCGAAGGCGGCGGAACAGGTAGATAAGGTGGTAAAGAAGGCATATGGGATACTTGCCTTTATTAGCCGAGGCATAGAATATAAGAGCAAGGAGGTTATGATGGAGCTGTATAAAACACTGGTTAGGCCACAGCTGGAGTACTGTGTGCAGTTCTGGTCGCCACACTACAGGAAGGATGTGATCGCTTTGGAGAGGGTGCAGAGGAGATTCACCAGGATGTTACCAGGGCTGGAGCGCTTCAGCTATGAAGAGAGACTGGGAAGATTGGGTTTGTTTTCCTTGGAGCAGAGGAGGCTGAGGGGGGACATGATTGAGGTGTACAAAATTATGAGGGGCACAGATAGGATGGATACTAAGGAGCTTTTTCCCTTCGTTGAGGGTTCTATAACAAGGGGACATAGATTCAAGGTAAAAGGCGGGAGGTTTAGAGGGGATTTGAGAAAGAACTTTTTCACCCAGAGGGTGGTTGGAGTCTGGAACTCACTGCCTGAAAGGGTTGTGGAGGCAGGAACCCTCACAACATTCAAGAAGCATTTGGATGAGCACTTGAAATGCCATAGCATACAAGGCTACGGACCAAATGCTGGAATATGGGATTAGAGTAGACAGGGCTGATGGCCGGCGCGGACACGATGGGCCGAAGGGCCTCTATCCGTGCTGTATAACTCTATGACTCTATGACTCTACTGTGAAGACAGATGCAAATTTTTTTTTTACTTTTGTGCTATTTCCTTATTCCTTATATACTTTATGTACAGTCAGCCCTTCTAGTACCTCCTCTTTATCAATTTTTAGCCCATCGGTACATCAACTACCTGCTCTTTTAGAATCATAGAATGGTTATAGTAAGGAAGGAGGCCATTCGGCCCATCGAGTCCATGCCGGCTCTATGAAAGAGCAATCCAGCTAGTCCCACTCCCCCGCCCTATCCCCGTAGTCCTGCAATTTTTTTCCTTTCAAGTGCTTTTCAAGTTCCCTTTTGAAGGCCATGATTGAATCTGCCTCCACCACCCACTCGGGCAGTGCATTCCAGATCCTAACCACTCGCTGTGTAAAAATGTTTTTCCTCATGTCACCTTTGGTTCTTTTGCCAATCACCTTAAATCTATGTCCTCTGGTTCTTGACCCTTCTGCCAATGGGAACAGTTTCTCTCTATCTACTCTGTCTAGACCCTTCATGATTTTGAATACCTCTATCAAATCTCCTCACAACCGTCTCTGTTCCAAGGAGAACAACCCCAGCTTCTCCAGTCTATCCACGTAACTGAAGTCCCTCATCCCTGGAATCATTCTAGTAAATCTCTTCTGCACCCTCTCTAATGCCTTCACATCTTTCCTAAAGTGCGGTGCCCAGAACTGGACACAATATTCCAGTTTTGGCCGAACCAGTGTTTTATAAAGGTTCATCAAGACTTCCTTGCTTTTGTACTCTATGCCTCTATTTATAAAGCCCAGGATCCTGTATGCTTTTTTAACCACTTTCTCAACCTGCCCTGCCACTTTCAACGATTTGTGCACATATACCCTCAGATCTCTCTGTTCCTGTACCCCTTTTAGAGTTGTGCCCTCTAGTTTATATTGCCTCTCCTCGTTCTTCCTACCGAAATGTATTACTTTGTATTTTTCTGTGATTTACTGTGACTTTAGCAACATCTTCTTCTTTGGTAAAGACAGATGCAAAGTACTCGATTAGTATCTCAGCCATGCCCTCTGCCTCCATGTGTAGATCTCCTTTTTGGTCGCTTATCTGCCCCACCCCTCCTCTTACTACCCGTTTACTATTTATATTCCTAGAGAATATTTTTGGATTCCCTTTTATGTTGGCCGCCAGTCTATTCTCATACTCTCTCTTTGCCCCTCTTATTTCCTTTTTCACTTCTCTGTACTTTCTATATTCTGCCTGGTTCTCACTTGTATTATCAACCTGACATCTGTCGTACGCCCCCTTTTCCTGCACCATATTACTCTCTGTCTCTTTTGTCTTCCAGGGAGCTCTGGCTTTAGTTGCCCTACCTTTCCCCCTCGTGGGAATGTACCTAGACTGTACCCGGATTTACAGTTTTGCCTGCCAATCTTTGATTCCAATTTATCCGGGCCAGATCCGTTCTCAACCCACTGAAATTGGCCCTCCTTTAATCAAGTATTTTTACTCTAGGTTGCTCCTTGTCCTTTTCCATAGCTAATCTATACCTTATAATATTATGATCACTGTTCCCTAAATGATCCCCCACTGACACTTGCTCCACTTGACCCACCTCATTCCTCAGAACCAGATCCAGCAATGCCTCCTTCCTCGTTGGGCAGGAAACATACTGATCAAGAAAGTTCTCCTGAACACACTTCAGAAATTCCTCCCCCTCTCTGTCCTTTACACTATTACTATCCCAGTCTATATTAGGATAGTTGAAGTCCCCCATTATCATTACTCTATAGTTCTTGCACCTCTCTGTAATTTCCCTGCAAATTTGCTCCTCTATATCCTTCCCACTAGTTGGTGGCCTATAGAATACACCCAGTAGTGTAATGGCACCTCTATTGTTTCTTAACTCTAACCAAATAGATTCTGTCCTTGACCCCTCAAGGACATCCTCTCTCTCCAGCACTACAATATTCTCCTTAATCAATACTGCCACTCCCCCTCCTTTCTTTCCTTCCCTATCTTTCCTGAACACCTTGTATCCAGGAATATTTAGTACCCAATCCTGCCTTTTTTTGAGCCAGGTCTCTGTTATCGCCATGACATCATATTCCCATGTGACTATTTGCGCCTGGAACTCACCGACCTTGTTTACCACACTTCGTGCGTTTATACACACGTGCACTGTAAACCAGTCTTAGACCTTCTTGTATTCTCTCTCTTAGTCTGATCCCACCTAATACTGTACTATTTCTTACTCTAGTGCTATCTGTCTCTCCCAATCCTTTGTGCACCTTGTTTCTCATTTCCAATGCTACATCCTGGGCCCATCCCCCTGATAAATTAGTTTACCCCCCCACAGCACTAGTGAACCTCCCTGCGAGGACATTGGTCCCAGCTCTGTTTAGGTACAACCCGTCCGTCTTGAACAGGTCCCTCCTGCCCCAATAATCTGAATAATCTCCCTCTTGCTCCGTATCTCTAGCCATACATTAACGTGTCTTATCCTACTATTCCTGTACTCACTAGCGAGTGGCACTGCCAGTAATCCAGAGATTACGACCTTTGAGCTCCTGCTTTTTAACTTCCTCCCTCGCTCCTGAAACTCTGGCCGCAGGACCTCATCCCTTTCCTTTCCTTTGTCATTGGTTCCCACATGGACCATGACTTCTGGCTGTTACCTTCCCTCCGCAGAATGTTCTGCACCCTCTCCATTATGTCCTTTACCCTGACACCAGGGAGGCAACGCACCGTGTGGGACTCAGGTTGATGGTCACAGAAACACCTTATGCTCGGCAGTGACTCCAGACTCCCCTCAAGCTCAGAAACCTTCATCTTGAGCTCGAGCAACTAGAGGCATTTCGTACACATGTGGCTCTCCAGAACACATGGAGCGTCCTGAAGTTCCCACATGGTGCAGGGATTGTGGCAATGGGTCTCAGCTGCCTGTCCATTATATTTAGAAACCGTTTTTTTCTAAACTCCCTTTAGATACTCATTATTATTAATTTACTTCATGTTCACTTGCCGCTTACTCCCTCCGACTATCGAATCCCCTGTGACTACTGCATTTCTACACTTCACTGTGCCCCCTGTGCAGTCCTTTGCCCCATTGTGCCACACTCAGGACTGCACTCCTTCGAGGTGTCGTCACCCTCACCGATGTTCAATGCTGATACCGGTTTGAGAGTGGTCACACACCCAGACTGATTCCTGCACTGCCTGCCTCTTCCTACTCTTTCCGATGGCCACCCACTTGCTATCCTGAACTCTCTGTGGCTGTGGGGTGACCACCTCCTGGAACGTACGATCCAGGAACCCTTCAGCCTCCCTGATGCTCGGCAGTGACTCCAGACTCCCCTCAAGCTCAGAAACCGTCATCTTGAGCTCGAGCACCTGGAGGCATTTCCTGCACATGTGGCTCTCCAGAACACATGGAGCGTCCTGAAGTTCCCACATGGTGCAGGGATTGAGGCAATGGGTCTCAGCTGCCTGTCCGTTATATTTAGAAACCCTTTTTTTTCTAAACTCCCTTCAGAAACTCAATATTATTAATTTACTTAATGTTCACTTGCTGCTTACTCCCTTTTTTATAATATTGGCATGAGGTGAAGCTCCCTTCATTCTCAGGCTACAGCAGACTGTGAGCCAATGACTGGCATAACACAACAACCAGTTCCTTCGGTACCCTGGCGTCAGTCCCATCAGTGACAGCCCCATCTGTCTAAAGAGCCCCAATCCTAGCAAAGAATAATTTTGCATTAATTTAACAGATTCAATTCTGATATCAGAGCAATGCATCAGCTTCACTAACTCAGCATCACCCGACAGCAGTGAAAACAGATGCAAGGGACTCACTCAGCGGCTCCCAGTGATAAATGATACCGCCTAGTGATAATAATCTCAGTCCGGATGGTGCCTCTGAAGTTTTTATATCAACTCTATTTTATTTAAAGAGCAGGACTAAGTTTTGAAAGATGAGGTAAGTTTGTGGTTTGACCTGATCGTAACATCTCCACTCCTTAAGTTTCTATCCTTAAGCTTCTTTCTGTGCTAATCATATAATTGTGCAATCATAGAAATTATTGCACAAAAAGAAAGAGAGAAAGAGAGAAGGATTTTCATTTCTCCAGCGCCTTTCATGCCCTCAAGACGTCCCAAAGCATTTCACAGCCAATGAAGTGCTTTTGAAGTATAGTCACTGTTGTAATGTAGGAAACGCAGCAGCCAATTTGCGCACAGCAAGATCCCACAAAGAGCAATGTGATAAATGACCAGGTAATCTGTTTTAGTGATGTTGGTTGAGGGATCATTATTGACCAGGACACTGGGGAGAACTCCCCTGCTCTTCTTCAAATAGTGGCCATGGGATCTTTTATGTCCATCTGAGAGGGCAGATGGGGAATCAGTTTAACGTCTCATCTGAAAGATGGCACCTCCAACAGTGCAGCACACCCTCAATACTGACCCTCTGTCAGTGCAGCGCTCCCTCAGTACTGCCACTCCGACAGTACAGCTTTCCCTCAGTACTGACCCTCCGACAGTGCAAGGGAAAGGAGGTGGGGTAGCGTTGTTAGTAAAGGAGGAAATCAATGCTATAGTGAGGAAGGATATTGGCTCGGAAAATCATGATGTGGAATCTGTATGGGTGGAGCTAAGAAACACCAAGGGGCAGAAAACGTTGGTGGGAGTTGTCTATAGGCCCCCAAACAGTAGTGGAGATGTAGGGGAGGGCATTAAACAGGAAATTAGAGACGCATGCAAGAAGGGTACAACTATAATCATGGGTGACTTTAATCTACATATAGATTGGTCAAACCAAATTAGCAATAATACTGTGGGGGAGGAATTCCTGGAGTGTGTACGTGATGGTTTTCTAGACCAATACATTGAGGAACCAACTGGAGAACAGGCGATCCTAGACTGGGTATTGTGCAATGAGAAAGGATTAATTAACAATCTTGTTGTGCGGGGTCCCTTAGGGAAGAGCAACCATAACATGATAGAATTCCTCATTAAGATGGAGAGTGAAGTAGTCGAATCCGAAACCAGGGTCCTGAATCTAAATAAAGGAAATTACGAAAGTATGAGGTGCGAGTTGGCTATGATAGATTGGGGAACTTTACTAAAAGGGATGATGGTGGATAGGCAATGGCTAATATTTAAAGAACGTGTGCAGGAATTACAACAATTGTTCATTCCTGTCTGGCACAAAAATAAAACAGGAAAGGTGGCTCAACCGTGGCTTACAAAAGAAATTAGGGATAGTATTAGATCCAAAGAGGAGACATATAAAATTACCAGAAAAAGCGGCAAGCCTGAGGATTGGGAGCAGTTTAGAATTCAGCAAAGGAGGACAAAGAGATTGATTAAGAGGGGAAAAATAGAGTATGAGAATAAACTAGCAGGGAACATAAAAACTGACTGTAAAAGCTTCTATAAATATGTCAAGAGAAAAAGATTAGTGAAGACAAATGTAGGTCCCTCACAGTCAGAAATGGGGGAAATTATAATGGGGAACAAAGAAATGGCAGAACAATTAAACACATACTTTGGTTCTGTCTTCACAAATGAGGACACAAATAACCTGCCAGAAATGTTAGGGAACCAAGGGTCTAGTGAGAGGGAGGAACTGAAGGAAACCAGTATTAGTAAAAAAATAGTGCTAGGGAAATTAATGGGGCTAAAGGCTGACAAATCCCCAGGGCCTGATAATCGACATCCCAGAGTACTAAAGGAAGTGGCCCTGGAAATAGTGGATGCATTGGTGATCATCTTCCAAAATTCCATAGACTCTGGAACAGTTCCTACAGATTGGAGGGTGGCAAATGTAACCCCACTATTTAAAAAAGGAGGGAGAGAAAAAACAGGGAATTACAGATCAGTTAGCCTAACATCAGTCGTGGGGAAAATGCTAGAGTCTATTACAAAAGTTGTGATTTTTTAAAATCGTTCATGGGATGTGGGCATCGCTGGCAAGGCCGGCATTTATTGCCCATCCCTAATTGCCCTTGAGAAGGTGGTGGTGAGCCGTCTTCTTGAACCGCTGCAGTCCGTGTGGTGAAGATTTTCCCACAGTGCTGTTAGGAAGGGAGTTCCAAGATTTTGACCCAGCGACGATGAAGGAACGGCGATATATTTCCAAGTCGTGATGGTGTGTGACTTGGAGGGGAACGTGCAGGTGGTGTTGTTCCCATGTACCTGCTGCTCTTGTCCTTCTAGGTGGTAGAGGTCGCGGGTTTGGGAGGTGCTGTTGAAGAAGCCTTGGCGATTTGCTGCAGTGCATCCTGTGGATGGTACACACTGCAGCCACAGTGCGCCGGTGGTGAAGGGAGTGAATGTTTAGGGTGGTGGATGGGGTGCCAATCAAGCGGGCTGCTTTGTCCTGGATGGTGTCGAGCTCCTTGAGTGTTGTTGGAGCTGCACTCATCCAAGCAAGTGGAGAGTATTCCATCACACTCCTGACTTGTGCCTTGGAGATGGTGGAAAGGCTTTGGGGAGTCAGGAGGTGAGTCACTCACCGCAGAACACCCAGCCTCTGACCTGCTCTTATAGCCACAGTATTTATATGGCTGGTCCAGTTAAGTTTCTGGTCAATGGTGACCCCAAGGATGTTGATGGTGGGGGATTCGGCGATGGTAATGCCGTTGAATGTCAAGGGGAGGTGGTTAGGCTCTCTTTTGTTGGAGATGGTCATTGCTTGGCACTTATCTGGCGCGAATGTTACTTGCCACTTATCAGCCCAAGCCTGGATGTTGTCCAGGTCTTGCTGCATGTGGACTCGGACTGCTTCATTATCTGAGGGGTTGCGAATGTAACTGAACACTGTGTAATCATCAGCGTACATCCCCATTTCTGACCTTGTGATGGAGGGAAGGTCATTGATGAAGCAGCTGAAGATGGTTGAGCCTAGGACATTGCCCTGAGAAACTCCTGCAGCAATGTCCTGGGGCTGAGATGATTGGCCTCCAACAACCACTACCATCTTCCTGTGTGCTAGGTATGACTCCAGCCACTGGAGAGTTTTCCCCTTGATTCCCATTGACTTCAATTTTAATAGGGCTCCTTGGTGCCACACTCGGTCAAATGTTGCCTTGATGTCAAGGGCAGTCGCTCTCACCTCACCTCTGGAAATCAGGTCTTTTGTCCATGTTTGGACCAAGGCTGGAATGAGGTCTGGAGTCGAGTGGTCCTGGCGGAACCCAAACTGAGCATCAGTGAGCAGGTTATTGGTGAGTAAATGCCGCTTGATAGCACTGTCGACGACACCTTCCATCACTTTGCTGATGATTGAGAGTAGACTGATGGGGCGGTAATTGGCTGGATTAGATTTGTCCTGCTTTTTGTGGACAGGACATACCTGGGCAATTTTCCACATTGTCGGGTAGATGCCAGTGTTGTAGCTGTACTGGAACAGCTTGGCTGGAGGCGTGGCTAGTTCTGGAGCACAAGTCTTCAGCACTACAGCTGGGATGTTGTCGGGGCCCATAGCCTTTGCTGTATCCAGTGCACTCAGCCGTTTCTTGATATCACATGGAGTGAATTGAATTGGCTGAAGACTGGCTTCTGTGATGGTGGGGATATCGGGAGGAGGCCGAGATGGATCATCCACTCGGCACTTCTGGCTGAAGATGGTTGCAAACGCTTCAGCCTTGTCTTTTGCACTCACGTGCTGGACTCCGCCATCATTGCGGATGGGGATGTTTGCAGAGCCTCCTCCTCCCGTTAGTTGTTTAATTGTCCACCACCATTCACGACTGGATGTGGCAGGACTGCGGAGCTTTGATCTGATCCGTTGGTTGTGGAATCGCTTAACTCTGTCTATAACATGTTGCTTCCGCTGTTTAGCATGCATGTAGTCCTGAGTTGTAGCTTCACCAGGTTGGCACCTCATTTTTAGGTACGCCTGGTGCTGCTCCTGGCATGCCCTTCTACACTCTGCATTGGACCAGGGTTGATCCCCTGGCTTGTTGGTAATGGTAGAGTGAGGAATATGCCGGGCCATGAGGTTACAGATTGTGCTGGAATACAATTCTGCTGCTGCTGATGGCCCACAGCGCCTCATGGATGCCCAGTTTTGAGCTGCTAGATCTGTTCTGAATCTATCCCATTTAGCACGGTGGTAGTGCCACACAACATGTTGGATGGTGTCCTCAGTGTGAAGACAGGACTTCGTCTCCACGAGGACTGTGCGGTGGTCACTCCTACCAATACTCTCATAAGCAGATGCATTTGCGACAGGTAGATTGGTGAGGACAAGGTCAAGTAAGTTTTTCCCTCGTATTGGTTCGCTCACCACCTGCCGCAGGCCCAGTCTGGCAGCCATGTCCTTCAGGTCTCAGCCAGCCCGGTCAGTAGTGGTGCTACTGAGCCACTCTTGGTGATGGACATTGAAGTCCCCCACCCAGAGTACATTCTGTGCCCTTGCTACCCTCAGTGCTTCCTCCAAGTGGTGTTCAACATGGAGGAGGACTGATTCATCACCTGAGGGAGAGCAGTAGGTGGTAATCAGCAGGAGGTTTTCAAGGGGTCCGGAATCAATGTTGAGGACTCCCAGGGCCACTCCCTCCTGACTGTATATCACTGTACCGCCACCTCTGATGGGTCTGTCCTGCCGGTGGGACAGGACATACCCAGGGATGGTGATGGAAGAGTCTGGGACGTTGGCTGAAAGGTATGATTCTGTGAGTACGGCTATGTCAGGCTAACATCAGTAGTGGCGAAAATGCTCGAGTCTATTATAAAAGATGTGATAACAGAACACTTGGAGGGCATGAACGGGATTGGAAAAAGTCAGCATGGGTTTATGAAAGGGAAATCATGCTTAACAAATCTACTGGAGTTTTTTGAGGATGTAACTAGTAGAATAGATAGGGGAGAACCAGTGGATGTGGTGTATTTGGATTTTCAGAAGGCTTTTGATAAGGTCCCACACAAGAGGTTAGTGTGCAAAATTAAAGCACATGGGATTGGGGGGAATATACTGGCATGGATTGAGAATTAGTTGACTGACAGGAAACAGAGGGTAGGAATAAACGGGTCTTTTTCGGGGTGGCAGGCAGTGACTAGTGGGGTACCTCAGGGATCAGTGCTTGGGCCCCAGCTATTCGCAATATATATCAATGATTTGGATGAGGGAACTAAATGTAACATTTCCAAGTTTGCAGACGACACAAAGCTGGGGTGGAATGTGAGCTGTGAGGAGGATGCAAAGAGGCTCCAATGTGATTTAGACAAGTTGGGTGAGTGGGCAAGAACATGACAGATGCAGTATAACGTGGATAAATGTGAGGTTAACGACTTTGAAAAGGCAGATTATTATCTGAATGGTGATAGATTGGGAAAAGGGGAGGTGCAACGAGACCTGGGTGTCCTTGTGCACCAGTTGCTGAAAGCGAGCATTCAGGTGCAGCAAGCAGTTAGGAAGGCGAATGGTATGTTGGCCTTCATTGCAAGAGGATTTGAGTACAGGAGCAGGGATGTTTTACTGCAGTTATACAGGGCCTTGGTGAGACCACATCTGGAGAGTTGTGTGCAGTTTTGGTCTCCTTATCTGAGGAAGGATGTCCTTGCCATGGAGGGAGTGCAACGAAGGTTTACCAGACTGATTCCTGGGATGGCAGGACTGACGTATGAGGAGAGATTGGGTCGACTCGGCCTGTATTCACTAGATTTTAGAAGAATGAGAGGTGATCTCATCGAAACATATAAAATTCTAACAGGACTAGACAGACTAGATGCAGGGAGGATGTTCCCGATGGCTGGGAAGTCCAGAACCAGGGGTCACAGTCTCAGGATACGGGGTATGCCATTTAGAACCAAGATGAGGAGAAATTTCTTCACTCAGAGGGTGGTGAACCTGTGGAATTCTCTTCCACAGAAGGCAGTGGAGACCAAGAAGGAGATAGATATATTTTTTTATGCTAAAGGGATCAAGGGATATGGGGAAAAAGCGGGAACAGGGTACTGAGTTAGATGATCAGCCATGATCATTTTGAATGGCGGAGCAGGCCCGAAGGGCCGAATGGCCTACTCTTGCTCCTATTTTCTTTGTTTCTATGCAGCAGTCCCTCAGTACTGACCCTCCGACAGTGCAGCACTCCCTCAGTACTGACCCTCCGACAGTGCAGCACTCCCTCAGTACTGACCCTCTGACAGTGCAGCACTCCCTCAGTACTGACCCTCTGACAGTGCAGCGCTCCCTCAGTACTGACCCTCCGACAGTGCAGCGCTCCCTCAGTACTGACCCTCCGACAGTGCAGCGCTCCCTCAGTACTGACCCTCCGACAGTGCAGCGCTCCCTCAGTACTGACCCTCCGACAGTGCAGTGCTCCCTCAGTACTGACCCTCCGACAGTGCAGTGCTCCCTCAGTACTGACCCTCCGACAGTGCAGTGCTCCCTCAGTACTGACCCTCCGACAGTGCAGCGCTCCCTCAGTACTGACCCTCCGACAGTGCAGTGCTCCCTCAGTACTGACCCTCCGACAGTGCAGCACTCCCTCCATACTCACCCCCCGACAATGCAGCACTGACCTATCAGCCTGGATTACCTCCTCAAGTCTCTGCAGTGGGCACAAATCTATGACCTTTGCACTGGGAAGTGAGAGTTCCACCACTGAGCCAAGGCTGACACTCAAGATGGAGGCCATTTCGCCTGTCATTTCTGAGCCTTTTGAGCTAGCCCTTTAACTGAAGCTGCCTACTCTAATTGCATTCGGCCCTTCGCACCTGCACCAGGACTAACCCTGCTCCTTTCGATATCTCCTCCAATCCCATGTCCCTGCCTATTTGATAGTTATAGCGATCAGGCATCTGTCTGAACAGAGATAACAGAAACCTTGCATGACGTGATGGGAAGGCTGGTGCTTTTCCGATCAGCTTAGTTTAAATTGAAGCAACAGGACATTATCCAGTGTGTTTTTGAACGGACAAAGTTCAGCTGCTTTGGATATTTCATGAGATGGAATAATGACAGTGATCCGGAAAGATTGACTGGACACTAACCAAAGATTTGAATGACAACTTCTGATCGATGAGCAGTTTCTGTCTTCATTCAAACTAAACAGATATCTGATTTGCTTCATAGTTAACTGAGCAGCTGGTAAGACACCAAACCAATCTATTATTTGGACCCAGGATCTATCCTGGTGACCAGCCAGTCCTTCCATTTCAGTGAATGGAGCTATGAATTTGATTAATGTCTCAGAATTACACAAGGAAGGTCACTCACAAGGTCAGTGACTCTGTTCCGAGGGGAAAAAAGATATTCAGAAAGTTCACACAACTCTACTGAGTAGCTTTTATCCTGAACCCCCATTACACACTCACACCCATACACACACACTCACACTCACACCCATCATACACACACACTCACACTCACACCCATACACACACACTCACACTCACACCCATGCACACTCACACTCAGACTCATACACACACACTCACACCCATACACACACACTCACACTCACACCCATACACACACACTCACACTCACACCCATACACACACACTCACACTCACACCCATACACACACTCACACCCATATACACACACCCACACCCACACTCACACCCATACACACACACACACACACTCACACTCACACCCATACACACACACTCACACTCACACCCATACACACACACACTCACACCCATATACACACACCCACACTCACACCCATACACACCCACACTCACACTCACACCCATACACACACACTCACACTCACACCCATACACACACACTCACACTCACACCCATACACACACACACACACTCACACCCATATACACACACCCACACTCACACCCATACACACACACTCACACTCACACCCATACACACACACACACTCACACCCATTCACACACACTCACACTCACACCCATACACACCCACACTCACACTCATACACACACACCCACACTCACACCCATACACACTCATACTCATACACACACACCCGCACTCACACCCATACACACACAGTCACACTCACACGCATACACACCCACCCACACTCACACCCATACACACACACTCACACTCACACCCATACACACCCACACTCACACTCATACACACACACCCACACTCACACCTATACACACTCATACTCATACACACACACCCACACTCACACCCAAACACACAGTCACACTCACACTCATACACTCACACTCATACACACACACTTGCACTCACACACACTCACACTCAACACACTTATGCTCACACTCACACACACTCATATACACTCACACTCACACACAGATACACTATCAATGAGGAGTGTAGAAGAGCATGCCAGGAGCAGCACCAGGTGTACCTCAAAATGAGGTGCCAACCCGGTGAAGCTACAACTCAGGACTACATGCATGCTAAACAGCGGAAGCAACATGCTATAGACAGAGCTAAGCGATTCCACAACCAACGGATCAGATCAAAGCTCTGCAGTCCTGCCACATCCAGTCGTGAATGGTGGTGGACAATTAAACAACTAACGGGAGGAGGAGGGTCCGTGAACATCCCCATCCTCAATGATGGCGGAGTCCAGCACGTGAGTGCAAAAGACAAGGCTGAAGCGTTTGCAACCATCTTCAGCCAGAAGTGCCGAGTGGATGATCCATCTCGGCCTCCTCCCGATATCCCCACCGTCACAGAAGCCAGTCTTCAGCCAATTCGATTCACTCCATGTGATATCAAGAAACGGCTGAGTGCACTGGATACAGCAAAGGCTATGGGCCCCGATATCATCCCGGCCGTAGTGCTGAAGTCTTGTGCTCCAGAACTAGCCGCGCCTCGAGCCAAACTTATTCCAGTTCAGCTGCGACAATGTGGGAAAGTACTAATGCATTGGGCAGATTTATGAGAATGTTGGGCAGGGTGGCTGGATAAGTTAAGCCTCAATATTATGGATACAGACAGTAAGAAGAGCATCTGTTCACTGGAGAGAGAAAACCTGAGAGGGAACATAATCCAGGCCTTTAAATTGGGCAATGTTGATTTAAGCAAATTATTAAACTTAAGATAGGGATTGCAGACTAGAAAACATAAACACAGCATTACCAAAGCTGGTGTTGGGAGAGATTGGACGAGAATGAGACCATTAGCTGCAGTTCATGCTTTGCTGCGTCCTGAGCATTCCGTCAGACACTGCTCTGATTCCATGAGTAGGACTGTACATGTCATGAGTTGTTCAATGGAGCTCATCGACTGAGTCAATGAATTCCTCAATGAATGCGTTTTATTTAAATTGTTCAACAGAACACAATGCTGACCGAAATCACCACGACAGAACTGAGTGCTTCCTGGGCAGTAATAGTATCACAAATAAATTAATATAGAAATATATATACATTAAAAAAAATCTTAATATATAATGTTAGTAAAAAAAGTAATCAGCAAAAATGTAAAACCACAAGAACTTTTCAATTCATGCTCTGATCTTTATCTATCTCTTCTTCTATCTCTCTGTCTCGATGTATCTGCAGTCTATCTATCTATCTCTCTCCGTATCTACGTATGTATCAATCTATCTATTTCTCCATTTCTATCTATTTCTTTTTCTATCTATCTATCAATCCATGTACCTGTTCTCCATCCATCACTATCTCTGTCTATCTATCTATGTGTCTCTCTATCTATCTATATGTCTGTCTATCTATCTATGTATCTGTCTATGTCTCTCCCTATTTATCTATGTGTCTGTCTATCGATAGAACCATAGAACCATAGAAAAGATACAGCACAGAAGGGGGCCATTCAGCCCATTGTGTCCCCGCCGGCTCGAAGAACAACCAGGTGCCCATTCTAATCCCACCTTCCAGCACCCGGTCCGTAGCCTGCAGCTTACAGCACTTTAGGTGCAGGTCCAGGTACTTTTTAAGAGAGTTGAGGGTCCCTGCCTCTACCACCAATTCAGGCAGCGAATTCCATACACCCACCACCCTCTGGGTAAAAAAGTTTTTCCTCATGTCCCCTCTAATCCTTCCACCAATCAGCTTAAATCTATGTCCTCAAGTTCTTGAACTCTCCGCTAGGGGAAACAGATACTTCCTGTCTACTCTATCTGGGCCCCTCATAATTTTGTACACCTCAATCAAGTCTCCCCTCAGCCTCCTCTGCTCCAAGGATAACAACCCCAGCCTATCCAATCTCTCCTCGGAGCTGCAATTTTCAACCCCTGGAAACATTCTGGTAAATCTTCTCTGCACTTTCTCCAGAGCAATTACATCCTTCATGTAATGTGGTGACCAGAACTGTGCACAATACTCCAGCTGTGGCCTTACCAGCGTTTTATACAGTTCCATCATTACATCCCTACTTTTGTATTCTATACCTCGGCTAATAACGGAGAGCATTCCGTATGCCTTCTTCACAACCTTATCTACCTGTATTGCCACCTTCAGGGACCTGTGCACATGCACTCCAAGGACTCTCACTTCCTCTACCCCTCTCAATATATTCCCGTTTACTGTGTATTCCATTTTACTGTTTGCCCTCCCTAAGTGCATTACCTCACACTTCTCCGGGTTGAACTCCATTTGCCACTTTTCCGCCCACTCCACCAACCCATTGATATCTTCTTGGAGTCTACAGCTATCCCACAGACTAGTCAAGCAACAGCCTGACATGGCCGTACTCACAGAATCATACCTTTCAGCCAACGTCCCAAACACTTCCATCACCATCCCTGGGTATGTCCTGTCCCATCGGCAGGACAGACCCACCAGAGGTGGCGGTACAGTGATATACAGTCAGGAGGGAGAGGCCGTGGGAGTCCTCAACATTGACTCTGGACCCCATGAAATCTCATGGCATCAGGTCAAACATGGGCAAGGAAACCTCCTGCTGATTACCACCTACCGTCCTCCCTCAGCTGATGAATCAGTCCTCCTCCATGTTGAACACCACTTAGAGGAAGCAATGAGGGTAGCAAGGGCACAGAATGTACTCTGGGTGGCGGACTTCAATGTCCATCAACAAGAGTGGCTCGGTAGCACCACTACTGACCGAGCTGGCCGAGTCCTGAAGGACATCTCTGCCAGACTGGGCCTGCGGCAGGTAGTGAGCGAACCAACACGAGGGAAAAACTTACTTGACCTCATCCTCACCAATCCACCTGTCGCAAATGCATCTGTCCATGACAGTATTGGTAGGAGTGACCACCGCACAGTCCTCGTGGAGAAGACTCTCGTCTTCACACTGAGGACACCATCCAACGTGTTGTGTGGCACTATCACCGTGCTAAATGGGATAGATTCAGAACAGATCCAGCAGATCAAAACTGGGCATCCATGAGGCGCTGTGGGACATCAGCAGCAGCAGAATTGTATTCCAGCACAATCTGTAACCTCATGGCCTGGCATATTCCTCACTCTACCATCACCAACAAGCCAGGGGATCAACCCTGGTTCAATGAGGACTGTAGAAGAGCATGCCAGGAGTTTTTTTTATTTTTTTTATTCGTTCACGGGATATGGGCGTCGCTGGCAAGGCCGGCATTTATTGCCCATCCCTAATTGCCCTCGAGAAGGTGGTGGTGAGCCGCCTTCTTGAACCGCTGCAGTCCGTGTGGTGATGGTTCTCCCACAGTGCTGTTAGGAAGGGAGTTCCAGGATTTTGACCCGGCGACAATGAAGGAACGGCGATATATTTCCAAGTCGGGATGGTGTGTGACTTGGAGGGGAACGTGCAGGTGGTGTTGTTCCCATGCGCCTGCTGCCCTTGTCCTTCTAGGTGGTAGAGGTCTCTATCTATGTGTCTCTCTATCTATGTCTCTATCTATGTGTCTCTCTATCTATGTCTCTATCTATGTGTCTGTCTATCTATGTCTCTATCTATGTGTCTCTCTGTCTATCTATGTCTCTCTCTATGTGTCTCTCTATCTATGTCTCTATCTATGTGTCTCTCTATCTATGTCTCTATCTATGTGTCTCTCTGTCTATCTATGTCTCTCTCTATGTGTCTCTCTATCTATGTCTCTACCTATGTGTCTCTCTATCTATGTCTCTATCTATGTGTCTCTCTATCTATGTCTCTCTCTATGTGTCTCTCTATCTATGTCTCTCTCTATGTGTCTGTCTATCTGAGGGCTATAAATTGGGCCATGTAGCACCCATTTCTTAAGCGCTACACGGCCTCTTGAGGTCCCAAAATGGCATCCAGAGTGCATACGCACGCTTCTAGTGTGACGTGCGCCGGACGCCATCTTGGTAAAGGCGTTTGCGCGCGCACAAATAACGAACACCGGCATCATGTATAATATGGAGAATATGCGTCAGATCAGTGTGCAGCGCTGCTTTAAAGGGATAGATACCATTTTGGCACTCAACACTCCAGCCAATGCATTGTGTTAACCATGAACAGCTGAATGTGTCTTAGACGGCCTGGAGGACTCCCCACCAGCACTATTTAAAGGGATCATGCAGGATTTACAGGTTAGTTGCTGGATTATTGCTCCTGGCTGCTGGTACAATTGTATGTGTTTGTTGAAGCTTCCTATACTTGGAGAGGGTTGCCATAGTTTATAGAGAGTGGGTCTGGCAGGTCCAGCATTACTGTTGGTGTAATTTACACAATAAATGGGAGGATACTGAGAGGTGTAGAGGAAGTGAGGGACCTTGGAGTGCATGTCCACAGATCCCTGAAGGTAGCAGGACAGGTAGATAAGGTGGTTAAGAAGGCATATGGAATACTTTCCTTTATTAGCCAAGGCATAGAATATAAGAGCAGGGAGATTATGCTGGAACTGTATAAAACACTAGTTAGGCCACAGCTTGAGTACTGTGTACAGTTCTGGTCACCACATTACAGGAAGGATGTGATTGCACTAGAGAGGGTACAGAGGAGATTTACGAGGATATTGCCAGGACTGGAGAATTTTAGCTATGAGGAAAGATTGGATAGGCTGGGGTTGTTTTCCTTGGAGCAGAGGAGGCTGAGGGGAGATTTGATTGAGGTGTACAAAATTATGAGGGGCCCAGATAGAGTGGATAGGGAGGACCTATTTCCCTTAGCGGAGGGGTCAATAACCAGGGGGCATAGATTTAAAGTGATTGGTTGAAGGATTAGAGGGGAGCTGAGGAGAAATTTTTTCACCCAGGGGATGGTGGGAGTCTGTAACTCACTGCCTGAGAGGGTGGGAGAGGCAGAAACCCTCAACTCATTTAAAAAATACCTGGATGTGCACCTGAAGAGCCGTGACCTGCAGGGCTACGGACCAAGTGCTGGAAAGTGGGATTAGGCTGGGTGGCTCGTTTCTCAGCCGACGCAGACACGATGGGCCGAATGGCCTCCTTCTGTGCCGTAAATTTTCTATGATTCTATGATTTACAACAGTGAGCTGAACAAGATTCCTGGTAACCATGGGTGGCCTGTCAGGGCTCCTGCCAGGTATAGAACACGACTGGGAGCATGCAGAGAGGCCACGCAGAGCGGGTGAAGCTGCGAGGAGAGGGAGGAGTAGGCACAGGGCACTGAGCAGGAGGCCGTATCCTATGAGGACCTTGAGGGAACAAAACTCTTACATCAACATGAGTGAAGATCAGTGTATTCGATGGCTGCGATTCATCAAAGAGTTTGTGACTGAGATTTGTTAATTGTTGCAGCCACAACTGCAGCCTCAGAGCAGGGCAAGGACAGCATCACCTGTGGCTGTCAAGGTAACCGTGGCACTGAACTTTTATGGCTCTGGATCCGTTCAGGCCTCTGCTGGCGACGTGTGCAACATCTCACAGTTTGCAGTGCACTGCTGTCACAAGGGAGGTCACGGAGACTCTGTACGAGCTGCACAACAGATTCATCACATTCCTGCTTGACAGAGAGAAGCAGAAAGAGCCAGCATGAGGGTTACATAAGAACATAAGAACATAAGAAATAGGAGTAGGAGTAGGCCAATCGGCCCCTCGAGCCTGCTCCGCCATTCAATAAGATCATGGCTGATCTGATCCTAACCTCAAATCTAAATTCATGTCCAATTTCCTGCCCACTCCCCGTAACCCCTAATTCCCTTTACTTCGAGGAAACTGTCTATTTCTGTTTTAAATTTATTTAATGATGTAGCTTCCACAGCTTCCTGGGGCAGCAAATTCCACAGACCTACTACCCTCTGAGTGAAGAAGTTTCTCCTCATCTCACCATCCCCTTATTCGAAGATTATGCCCCCTAGTTCTAGTTTCACCCATCCTTGGGAACATCCTTACCGCATCCACCCGATCAAGCCCCTTCACAATCTTATATGTTTCAATAAGATCGCCTCTCATTCTTCTGAACTTCAATGAGTAGAGTCCCAATCTACTCAACCTCTCCTCATATGTCCACCCCCTCATTCCCGGGATTAACCGAGTGAACCTTCTTTGTACTGCCTCGAGAGCCAGTATGTCTTTTCTTAAGTATGGAGACCAAAACTGTATGCAGTATTCCAGGTACGGTCTCACCAATACCTTATATAACTGCAGCAATACCTCCCTGTTTTTATATTCTATCCCCCGAGCAATAAAAGCCAACATTTCATTGGCCTTCTTGATCACCTGCTGCACCTGCATACTAACTTTTTGATTTTCTTGCACTAGACCCCCAGATCCCTTTGTACTGCAGTACTTTCCAGTTTCTCGCCATTAAGATAATAACTTGCTCTCTGATTTTTCCTGCCAAAGTGCATAACCTCACATTTTCCAACATTGTATTGCATCTGCCAAATCTCCGCCCACTCACCCAGCCTGTCTATATCCCCTTGTAGGTTTTTTATGTCCTCCTCACTCTCTACTTTCCCTCCCATCTTTGTATCATCTGCAAACTTTGATATGTTACACTCGGTCCCCTCCTCCAAATCATTAATATAGATTGTAAAGAGTTGGGGACCCAGCACCGACCCCTGCGGAACACCACTGGCTACAGGTTGCCAGTCCGAGAATGAACCATTTATCCCAACTCTCTGCTTCCTGTTAGATAACCAATCCTCCACCCATGCCAGAATATTACCCCCAATCCAGTGATTCTTTATCTTGAGCAATAATCTTTTATGTGGCACCTTGTCGAATGCCTTCTGGAAGTCTAAATACACTACGTCCACTGGTTCCCCTTTATCCACCCTGTACGTTATATCCTCAAAGAACTCAAGCAAATTTGTCAGACATGACTTCCCCTTTGTAAAGCCATGCTGACTTTGTCCTATTAAATTATGTTTATCTAAATGTTCCGCTACTGTCTCCTTAATAATAGACTCCAAAATTTTACCCACCACAGATGTTAAGCTAACTGGTCTATAATTTCCAGCCTTCTGCCCACTACCCTTTTTAAATAAGGGTGTTACATTAGCAGTTTTCCAATCTGCCGGGACCTTTGCCGAGTCCAGAGAATTTTGGGAAATTATTACCAAAGCATCCACAATCCCTACTGCCATTTCCCTCAAGACCCTAGGATGTAAGCCATCAGGTCCAGGGGATTTATCCGCCTTGAGTCCCATTAATTTACTGAGTACCAATTCCTCAGTGATTTTAATCGTATTTAGCTCCTCCCCCCCAGAAGCTCCTCCCCCCCAGAGCCCCCCTGTTTGTTCACATTGCAGGCTTCCCCATGGTGCACGGAGCCATTGACTGTACAAATATTGCCAGGCGTGCTCCACATCTCAACTTGGCCATCTTCATGAACAGAAAGGGATTCCAATCCTTCAATGTGCAGCTGGTGTGCGACCACAGGCAGCGCATCACTCAGGTCAATGCCCGCTACCCTGGCAGCAGTCACGATGCCTTCATTATGCGGCAGTCCAACGTACCATCTATCTTTGTTCTGGTTCAGCAAATCGAAGGCTGGCTACTGGGTGACAAGGGCTATCCTCTCATGAGGTGGCTCATGATTCTGGTCAGAAACACACACACACGAGCAGAGGACGCCACATGGAGCATCGTCGAGCGCACCGGAGGTCTCCTAAAGCAAAGCTTCTGCTGCTTGGATCGTTCTGGAGGAGCCCTGCAGTACTCCATTGGATGTCACACTTCTTGTGTCACACCTTAGGCATCAAGCATTGGGTATCACACTTCCAGTGTCACACCTCAGGCATCAAGCATTGGGTGTCACACTTCCTGTGTCACACCTCAGGCATCAAGCATTGGGCGTCACACTTCCTGTGTCACACCTCAGGCATCAAGCATTGGGTGTCACACTTCCTGTGTCACACCTCAGGCATCAAGCATTGGGTGTCACACTTCCTGTGTCACACCTCAGGCATCAAGCATTGGGTGTCACACTTCCTGTGTCACACCTCAGGCATCAAGCATTGGGCGTCACACTTCCTGTGTCACACCTCAGGCATCAAGCATTGGGTGTCACACTTTCTGTGTCACACCTCAGGCATCAAGCATTGGGCATCACACTTCCTGTGTCACACCTCAGGCATCAAGCATTGGGCGTCACACTTCCTGTGTCACACCTCAGGCATCAAGCATTGGGTGTCACACTTTCTGTGTCACACCCCAGGCATCAAGCATTGGGCATCACACTTCCTGTGTCACACCTCAGGCATCAAGCATTGGGCATCACACTTCCTGTGTCACACCTCAGGCATCAAGCATTGGGAATCACACTTCCTGTGTCACACCTCAGGCATCAAGCATTGGGAATCACACTTCCTGTGTCACACCTCAGGCATCAAGCATTGGGCGTCACACTTCCTGTGTCACACCGCAGGCATCAAGCATTGGGAATCACACTTCCTGTGTCACACCTGTACATATGCAAATTTCTTGCACTTCGTTGGCTTAATTCCCATATCCATCAAAGACCAATAAATTGTAACTGCTAATGGAAAACAACGAATAAAAACACACGCAGAGGGACTCATCAAATCGCTTCTGTTATCTTTTGAAAATCATTTCCGCTTCCACCTCGGTTCCTCCACCAAAGTGAAAATTCAGGACCAGAAATCAGGGAATGGAATTTCTACAGAATCTTCCCGATCACCGGCCGGAGGTTTGGTGGAAATGGTCGTTTCTTCAAGGTTTTCCCTGAAGTTATAGAGTCATAGAGTCATAGAGTTATACAGCACGGATAGAGGCTCTTCGGCCCATCGTGTCCACGCCGGCCATCAGCCCTGTCTACTCTAATCCCATATTCCAGCATTTGGTCCGTAGCCTTGTATGCTATGGCATTTCAAGTGCTCATCCAAATGCTTCTTGAATGTTCTGATGTGGAGATGCCGGTGATGGACTGGGGTTGACAATTGTAAACAATTTTACAACACCAAGTTATAGTCCAGCAATTTTATTTTAAATTCACAAGCTTTCGGAGATTTTCTCCTTCCTCAGGCAAATGTTTCAAGAGCTCCTTGAAGCCTACGCATTTATACATATTGAACAATACATGGTGTTTACAGACTGCCCCTGCAACTGCCCGTTGCCAAGGCAATCACCGTGTTCAGACAGAGAGGTGTCATCTGCAGAACCCCCGAATACACATTCAACAAAAAAACAAACAGGGAAAAAAAACAGAGAAAAAAAAACACAGAGAGAGGCAGAAACATCCGGAAGGCAGAGAGAGCCAGCAAATGACCCATTATATTAAAAACAGATAACATTTGTTCGCTGGTGGGGTAACGTGTAGCGTGACATGAACCCAAGATCCCGGTTGAGGCCGTCCTCATGGGTGCGGAACTTGGCTATCAATTTCTGCTCGACGATTTTGCGTTGTCGTGTGTCTCGAAGGCCGCCTTGGAGTACGCTTACCCGAAGGTCGGTGGATGAATGTCCATGACTGCTGAAGTGTTCCCCGACTGGGAGGGAACCCTCCTGTTTGGCGATTGTTGCGCGGTGTCCGTTCATCCGTTGTCGCAGTGTCTGCATGGTCTCGCCAATGTACCATGCTCTGGGGCATCCTTTCCTGCAACGTATGAGGTAGACAACGTTGGCCGAGTCACAGGAGTATGAACCATGCACCTGGTGGGTGGTGTCATCTCGTGTGATGGTGGTATCTGTGTCGATGATCTGGCATGTCTTGCAGAGGTTACCGTGGCAGGGTTGTGTGGCAGGGTTGTGTGGCAGGGTTGTGTGGCGTCGTGGACGCTGTTCTCTTGAAAGCGTCATGGAAAAGTGGAGCATCGTGAGGTTGTCCGTGGGCTTGCGGTAGAGTGAGGTGCTGAGGTGCCCGTCTTTGATGGAGATTCGTGTGTCCAAGAAAGAAACTGATTCTCCACTTTTCCAGCTTCCACCCTAACCACGTCAAAGAGGCCATCCCCTATGGACAGGCCCTGCAACAACAACAACAACAACAACACATCCCAAGGTGCATCACATGAGCATAACCAAACACAATTTGACACTGAGGCACATCAGGAGATATTAGGACAGGTGACCAAAATCTTGGTCAAAGAGGTAGGTTTTAAGGAGCATCTCAAAGGAGGGGTGGAGAGGTTTTGGGAATTCAAGGCCAACTAGGTTGACTCTTAACTGCCCTCTGAAGCGCCTGAGTGAGTCATTCAGTTGTATCATAAGGACGGGGCAATAAATGGCGGCTTTGCCAGCGTGACCCACATCCCGAGGATGAATGAAAAGGGAGTCGATGTGAGGACTCTTGATGGCTGGATGGGTACCGCCCATTATCCCCCGACCTCTTGACAACGCTGCCACCCAGGGACAGTTCTGTGCCCTGCCCAGCGAATGCCCAATAGTGAGGCAGCTGCCCCTTGCAAACATGGCATCACTTGTTTGATCGGTCTGTGGGCAGCAGACAAGTTGAGCTGGCAGGGAGTCCCGGCAGTGGCTTCGAAAGATCCAGTGGCACAAAGGCTTTATGTGGCAGTGACCTTTGTAGCTGCCCTTGTTTGCAACCAATCACCAGTGTTTTTTGAGAGAAAGCTTATGGTCAACTTTTCCAACTCAATCCCTTCCTGCCGAGAACGCCCTTCAGTAGCCAAGGCCCATGGGTTGGGCAGTTGCCCATTTTACACAGCTCCGGAATCCCCTCCCTAAACCTCTCCGCCTCTCTCTCCTCCTTTAAGATGCTCCTTAAAGCCGATCATCCATTCACCTCTCCTAATATCTCCTTTTATGGCTCGGTGTCAAATTTTGTTTGATAATAGCTCCTGTGAAGTTTTACTACATTAAAGGCGCTATATAAATGCAAGTTGTTGTATCACCGAGGGAGCTTGCTGGAAGCGCATGGAATTCAGCTCAGGACCAATTAACATAATTTGTGAGGCTGTGATGAGGTTTGTATTGGTCCATCGACATGGCCCTCCTCAAACCTCGGCAAATCCAGGCTTTGTTTTAGCTGTTCTCAAGATGTGGGCAGTGATGGCAAGATCACTTTTCTTGCCCATTCCCCGTTGCCCTGGGACAGCGATTGTTTTTACAACTGATTGGCATGCAAAGCCCCTTCAGAGGGCATGTAGCGTGGGACTGGAGTCACATATAGACCAGACTGGGGAAGGACAGCAGGTTCCCTTCTCTGAAGGAACTTCCCTGAAGGACATCAGTGAACCAGTTGGATTTTTACTGCACTTTTTACATAGAATGTGCAGCTCAGAAATAGGCTGTTCGGCCCATCAGGTCCGTGCTGGTGTTTATGCTCCACACGAGCCTCCTCCCTACTTCATCTCACCCTATCAGCATATCCTTCTATTCCTTTCTCCCTCATGTGTTTATCCAGCTTCCCTTTAAATGTATCTACACTATTCGCCTCAACTACTCCTTGTGGGAGCGAGTTCCACATTTCCTGGTCATTTCCTGGTGCCAGCCCACAATCATCAGATTTATTGAATTCAATTTCCCAAATTGCCCTGGTGGGATTTGAACTCACAACCTCCGGACTGCTGGCTCATTAGGAACACCAGGCCTGTGGGCCATGTTCCCTGACCCACATTGGCCCCAGCAACAGTTGACCGTGATAATTTGCGAGCTACACTGCCAGGCCTATTCTCTTTATGATCTATTCTGATTTCTTATAATGATCAGTCTAATGCGCCTCTCTATAGGTTTCCCTGTAAAATCCATTCTTTCATTCATTAATTCCTATAAAACCTAATGTACTGCTCTGATCATTGAACTCCTCTGGGTAACACTCTTCAGACTCTGATCCCCTGTGAAATGCTTGATCCAGTGACTGAACAAAGTGAGACACACACACACTCCCCTCTGACGGAGATGACTGGGTCTGTGGGCTCCCCCGGGTTAATGATCTGCGCTGCACAGACCATTAAGTTCATGTCCATAATATCCAACAGAGCCCAAGCTGGTCCCTGTCGGCAGCTACATCAATCAGCTAGTGTTGTAACGTATTTCAAACTGTATGCTTAAAGATGACAGGACTAAGTGTGTGAGGAGGATTTAATGGGTTGAAAATTCAAATGAATATTATTGAAAGCAGCAGTCAAATAAAGAAAGTCAGAATTTGCATTTCTCCAGTGCCTCTCACCACCTCAGGACATCCCAAAACGCTTCACACACAGTGAAGTACTTTTGAAATGTAGTCACTGTTGTAATTCAGGAAACACAGCAGCCAATTTATGCACAGTGATAAAACAGTAATGAGATAAATGACCAGATTATCTGTTTTAATGATGTTGGTTGAGGGATAAATATTGCCCAAGACTTCAGGGAGAACTCCCCCCTGCTCTTCGTCAAATAGTAACATGGGATCTTTTATGGCCACCTGAGAGGGCAGTCAGAGCCTTGGTTTAACACCTCATCTGAAAGATAGCTCCTCCGACAGTGCAGCGCTCCCTCAGTACTGACCCTCCGACAGTGCAGCGCTCCCTCAGTACTGACCCTCCGACAGTGCAGCGCTCCCTCAGTAATGACCCTCCGACAGTGCAGCATTCCCTCAGTACTGACCCTCCGACAGTGCAGCATTCCCTCAGTACTGACCCTCCGACAGTGCAGCATTCCCTCAGTACTGACCCTCCGACAGTGCAGCACTCCCTCAGTACTGACCCTCCGACAGTGCAGCGCTCCCTCAGTACTGACCCTCCGACAGTGCAGCGCTCCCTCAGTAATGACCCTCCGACAGTGCAGCATTCCCTCAGTACTGACCCTCCGACAGTGCAGCATTCCCTCAGTACTGACCCTCCGACAGTGCAGCACTCCCTCAGTACTGACCCTCCGACAGTGCAGCGCTCCCTCAGTACTGACCCTCCGACAGTGCAGCGCTCCCTCAGTACTGACCCTCCGACAGTGCAGCGCTCCCTCAGTACTGACCCTCCGACAATGCAGCGCTCCCTCAGTACTGTACTGGGAATGTCAGCCTAGATTATGTGCTTAAGTTTCATGGAACGGGACTGTGAAACCCACAACCTTCTGACTCTGAGGAGAGATTGCTGCTCACTGAGCCACGACTAACACCTAATTCTGGGGCAATATTCTGGGGCTTGAGTTACCCGATATCAGAGATGTCTGTGTCTTTAATCCGACTCATTACTGCACGTCCTTCACAAACAGCTAATGTGGACTGAAGAAAAATCGCAAAAAGGATTCGTCCTCCATTACTTTAAACCTTGTATTATTATTGCCATGGTCCATTTAACATCCATCTGTGGGTTGTCATCACATGACCTCCAGTCTCCAACCCACCCCGCCCCCACTCTCCTGCCTTTGGTCGCCCGACATATCCATCCTCATGACACCCCGCCTTGCTACAGCCAATTGGAAAGTGAACGGGCTATTAATTGTCCGATTGGATGATATTTGACTGTCAGTCATAGAATCATAGAATCATAGACTGGTTACAGCACGGAAGGAGGCCATTCGGCCCGTCGAGTCCGCACCGGCTCTCTTCAAGAGCAATCCAGTTAGTCCCACTCCCCCGCCCTATCCCCGTAGCCCTGCAAATGTTTTCCTTTCAAGTATTTATCCAGTTCCGTTTGAAGGCCATGATTGAATCTGCCTCCACCACCCCCTCGGGCAGTGCATTCCAGATCCTAACCACTCGCTGTGTAAAAAGTTTTTCCTCATGTCACCTTTGGTTCTTTTGCCAATCACCTTAAATCTATGTCCTCTGGTTCTTGACCCTTCCACCAATGGGAACAGTTTCTCTCTATCTACTCTGTCTCGACCCTTCATGATTTTGAATACCTCGATCAAATCTCCTCGCAACCGTCTCTGTTCCAAGGAGAACAACCCCAGCTTCTCCAGTCTATCCGCGTAACTAATCTCATCCCTGGAATCATTCTCGTAAATCTCTTCTGCACTCTTTCTAATGACTTCACATCCTTCCTAAAGTGCGGTGCCCAGAACTGGACACAATACTCCAGTTGTGGCTGAACCAGTGTTTTATAAAGGTTCATCATGACTTCCTTGCTTTTGTACTCTATTTATAAAGTCAAACAACATTTTTATCCTATTTCCAATATTTTTATAACTAATAAAATCACGCAATTATTTTAATACCCCAATGATTTTTCTCCACGAGTTGATTGTAACACTGTCCTAGAGATTAGTCTTTAATTGCTGGAGACTCCAGGACAATGCTGGAGGATTAGCACCCCCACTGACTTTAGAACAGGTGCTTCCTTTGAGAAGCTTGCTTTGTTTGCTGGCCTAAATGCTGTCATTACAGACACTTTGGGGGCGGGTTTAAAGTTGAGTGGGCTTGATCAGGCTGGGGATCGAGGAGGACGGGGACCCAATTGAACAGTCCCCGGGTAAGTTGTTGGGATGGTGTTCGGATGTTCAGAGGGGGATGGAAGCCCAGGGGTTGCTTGTTGGGCCCTCCTGCTCCTCCTGGCCCACAAGGAAACAAGAAACTATTTGAAATAACTTAATTCGCCCTTGCCCTGGATCCACTTGTCGACAGGTTTGGCCTGGCGGGGAAGCCACCAGGGCAGGCCTGGGGTTAAGATTGCAGTCGGGCCCCAATGACATCATCGGGGCAGATGTTCTTGGTGCTCCACATGTGGAGGCCAGTGTTTATGGCTCCTGCTCCATTTTAACTGCTTCCTGCCCGGTTTCTGCTGGTCGGCGAGAGTTAAAATCCCCCTCCCCTGAACTTTACCCACCCTCCCCAAGCTGTGGTAAAGCTCCACGGAGAGTCATATCTTGCCCAAGTGTCCATCCTTCGTCTGTGAGGACACTTGAGTATGGAGAGGTTTCAGAGCTAAGCCCAGTCTTGTCCTCACCCGGTTCCCACACACCCAGCAAGGAGCGGGAACCCTGGCATCAAACCTCCAGCTGAGCTCAACTAACTGATCAGGGACTGGAGATTGACGCCAGGTCCTCCTGGTATGTGAGGAGCAGCGACAGAGCAGGCAGCTCCTTGACCACTAGGCCGGGGCATCCAATCTATCACCACAGGGCCACGAGCTGGTCCCGAGGTCAGCCAATCTGGCTCTCAAATCACCCCACACCCCACTCATTCCAACCAGCCGAGCCAATGACCCATTGAAACCATAGAGCCTGAAGAAGAAGTTGATTCCCAGGCAGTGAAACTAAGAGAGAAGGACTAGAAATGACCAATAGGATGTTTACATTTATACCAGCGTGTTGTCTGACAGGCTCTCTTTGTTTCTGATCATAGGAACTTAGGAACAGGAGTAGGCCAGGGGGGTAGGCAGCATCCTCTGCGGACACGACCGAGAGTCCAGGAGGGTGTGAGGCCTACCTGGTGCAAGGGTAAAGGGTATCTCGGAGCAACTGGAAAGGAACTTGGAAAGGGACGGGGAGGATCCAGTTGTCCATGTCGGGACCAATGACAGAAGGAAGAAAAGGGAGAAGGTCCTGTTCATGGAGTAAATTAAAAAGCAGGACCTCACGGGTGGCAATCTCGGGATTATTACCCGAGCCACGTGCTAATTGGTCCAGCAATAGGCAGATCAGGAAGGTGAATGTGTGGCTAAGAGACTGGTGTGGGAAGGAGGGGGCCCATTTCATGGGACACTGGGACCACTACTGGGACAGGAAGGAGCTGTACCACTGGGACGGGCTCCACCTTAAACTGGGCAGTGGAGAAGGCTTAAACTGGGAAGATGAGGGGAGGGACCTGGTAGCAACAGCCCAAGCTTAAGGATAAAAGGAAGAGGAGATGAGTGTAAAGGTCAGACCAGGGTAAGCAATAAAGATAACAAACATTCAAGGAGTAAATACAGTTATAAAACAGGAGTATAAAAGGACTGTTAGAAACAAAGTAAAAGGAACAAATATTAAAGATGAATTAAGCTGCCCGCACAACAATGCACACAGCGTCCAAAATAAAACATAGGGGGAGCTGGAGGCATTAATCCATAGTGAGGAACCAGACGTCGGAATAACTGAAACATGGCGACATAAAGGACAGGACTGGCAACTAAATATTTCAGGCTAAAACATAATCAGAAAGGATAGGGAAAGAAGAAGGGGGGTGTGGAGTAGCTGCACTAATTAGAGATAATATAATGGCATAAAGATAAGAAGGGATTGATCACGCTAATAGGGGTATACTACAGACCACTGAATAGTGGAAAGGAGGTGGAGGATGAAATATGGAAGAAAATATGGGAAATGAGTAAAGAACATAGAATAATAATCATGGTAAAGGGGTGCGGGAAATGAAAGTTTTACAGTGTGTTCAGGACTCCTTTCTTACCCAGTGTGTAAAACAAGAGAGGAATCACTGCTGGATCCAGTAATGGGAAATGAACCAGAACAGATAAGAGAAGTAAGTGTAGGGGAACATCTAGACAATAGCGATCACAACATAATAAGGTTTAAGCTAAAGATTGAGAAGGACATTAGTACGACAAAGACCAAAGTGTCAAATTGGAAAAAAGCTGATTTTGAGAGGATGAGAATGGAACGAGGGAAAATAAACTGGAAAAATTTAATGATAAACAAAGAAATAGAACAGTAGTGGGAAATATTTAAAACGGTGATCAATAGAGTCACTATTTACATAAATCATTTGGGTTCAGGAATCGGAAGTACAATTTGAAATTCTGCGGATGACACCAAATTGTGGGGGTGGAGTTAATACCGAGGAGGATGCAACAAAATACAGGAAGACATTAATAAACTTGCAGAATGGGTGTGTAATTGGCAAATGAATTTCAATGTAGATAAGTGTGAGGTGGTGCATTTTGGTCGGAAGAATAAGGAGGCCACACACTGCTTGGATAATAAGAGTCTAAATGGGATAGAGGAGCAAAGGGATCTGGGGGAACAGATACACAAATCACTAAAAGTAGCGACGCAGGTTAATAAGGCCATAAAAAAAGCAAATCAAGCACTGGGGTTCATTTCTAGAGGGATAGAATTGAAAAGCAGAGAAGTTATGTTAAACTTGTATAGAACCTTGGTTAGACCGCACTTGGAGTATTGTGAACAGTTCTGGTCTCCATATTATAGAAAGGATATAGAGGCACCGGAGAAGGTGCAAAAAAGGTTCACAAGGATGATACCAGAACTGAGAGGATATAATTATCAGGAAAGGCTGAACAGGCTGGGGCTCTTTTCTCTAGAAAAGAGAAGACTGAGGGGGTGACCTGATCGAGGTCTTTAAGATTATGAAAGGGTTTGATAGGATAGACATAGAGAAGATGTTTCCACTTGTTGGGGAGACCAGAACGAGGGGTCATAAATATAAGATAGTCACTAATAAATCCAATAGGGAATTCAGGAGAAACTTCTTTACCCAGAGAGTGGTGAGAATGTGGAACTCGCTCCCACAAGGAGTAGTTGAGGTGAATAGTGTAGATACATTTAATGGGAAGTTGGATAAACACATGAGGGAGAGAGGAATAGAAGGATATGCTGATAGGGTGAGATGAAGTAGGGAGGGAGGAGGCTCGTGTGGAGCATAAACACTGGGATGGACCAGTTGGGCCGAATGGTCTGGTTCTGTGCTGTACATTCTATGTAATTTGATGTAAGATGTTACTTCCATGTACTGATTATGAGACGTGGGATTGTCAGATCCTCCGATTTGCAATGAAAAGGCTGAGGAACATTCTCCAATCTTCAGATTGTTTTTGATGTTGTTTTAGCACTGGGTTCAGACCCAGATTTATCCTGGTAATGAGGTCCAATCTGTGCTCTACTTGTGGTGCATTTCTTCATTTGGCCTGTCTGATACTATATCAGGCCAGCCATGTAGAAAGACAAAGTGAATTACATTCAGTGGATTGCTAATCCAATCACTCACCGTACAGCTCCCCAAATTCTCTGCAAATTGGATGAATGTACATGTTTTGCACTAATTATCTTTAATTTCAGATAACAATTTATCAGAATCCTGCAAGTAAAATGGCAACAGTCTGAAGCTATTAAACATGTCAGCTTTTAACAGATCAGAAAGAGGTTTCAACTGCACAAATTCCTTTAAAGAAACTGAATGTTTTTTTTAATGTGTGATTTGGGTAAAGGGCCGAGATTCAGAGTTCAGACCAGCGGCAAGATTAGAAAAATAGGAGAGAAGATGAGGTAAAGAGAACAAAGTTGTATTTATTTTGCTCATTTCACATCCCCAAGGTGTCCCAAAGTGCAGTCATCGTCATATAGGGAAAAGCAGCAGCCAATTTGTGCACAGCAAGATCCCACAAACAGCGATGCGATAAATGACCATTTAATGGGTTAGATTTCCAATGTGTTTCCCAGGTGTTAAACTGACGATGTGGATCGGTTGTAGAAACTGACCCAACTTTTCTTTCCATTGATTCAATCGAGTCCTAGAATTTTACAGCACAGTTGGAGGCCGTCGAGTCCATCACCAGGTGTCTGAAACAGTTGTGTATTTCGACTCATGCCCCTGTTTTTTTTTATTCGTTCATGGGATGTGGGCGTCGCTGGCAAGGCCGGCATTTATTGCCCATCCCTAATTGCCCTCGAGAAGGTGGTGGTGAGCCGCCTTCTTGAACCGCTGCAGTCCGTGTGGTGAAGGTTCTCCCACAGTGCTGTTAGGAAGGGAGTTCCAGGATTTTGACCCAGCGACGATGAAGGAACTGCGATATATTTCCAAGTCGGGATGGTGTGTGACTTGGAGGGGAACGTGCAGGTGGTGTTGTTCCCATGTACCTACTGCTCTTGTCCTTCTAGGTGGTAGAGGTCGTGGGTTTGGGAGGTGCTGTCGAAGAAGCCTTGGTGAGTTGCTGCATTGCATCCTGTGGATGGTACACACTGCAGCCACGGTGCGCCGATGGTGAAGGGAGTGAATGTTTAGGGTGGTGGATGGGGTGCCAATCAAACGGGCTGCTTTATCCTGGATGGTATCGAGCTTCTTGAGTGATGTTGGAGCTGCACTCATGCAGGTAAGTGGAGAGTATTCCATCACACTCCTGACTTGTGCCTTGTAGATGGTGGAAAGGCTTTGGGGAGTCAGGAGGTGAGTCACTCGCCACAGAATACCCAGCCTCTGACCTGCTCTTGTAGCCACAGTAATTATATGGCTGGTCCAGTTAAGTTACTAGAAACATAGAAACATAGAAAATAGGAGCAAGAGTAGGCCATTTGGCCCTTCGGGCCTGCTCCGCCATTCAAAATGATCATGGCTGATCGTCTAACTCAGTACCCTGTTCCCGCTTTTTCCCCATATCCCCTGATCCCTTTAGCATTAAGAAATCTATCTATCTCCTTCTTGAATACATCTAATGACTTGGCCTCCACTGCCTTCTGTGGTAGAGAATTCCACAGGTTCACCACCCTCTGAGTGAAGAAATTTCTCCTCATCTCGGTTCTAAATGGCATACCCCGTATCCTGAGATTGTGACCCCTGGTTCTGGACTCCCCAGCCATCGGGAACATCCTCCCTGCATCTAGTCTGTCTAGTCCTGTTAGAATTTTATATGTTTCTATGAGATCACTTCTCGTTCTTCTAAACTCTGGTGAATATAGGCCTAGTCGACCCAATCTCTCCTCATACGTCAGTCCTGCCATCCCAGGAATCAGTCTGGTAAACCTTCATTGCACTCCCTCCATGGCAAGGACATCCTTCCTCAGATAAGGAGACCAAAACTGCACACAATACTCCAGATGTGGTCTCACTAAGGCCCTGTATAACTGCAGTAAGACATCCCTGCTCCTGTACTCAAATCCTCTTGCAATGAAGGCCAACATACCATTCGCCTTCCAAACTGCTTGCTGCACCTCAATGCTCACTTTCAGTGACTGGTGTACAAGGACACCCAGGTCTCGTTGCACCTCCCCTTTTCCCAATCTATCACCGTTCAGATAATAATCTGTCTTTCTGTTTTAACAACCAAAGTGGATAACCTCACATTTATCCACATTATACTGCATCTGCCATGTTCTTGCCCACTCACCCAACTTGTCTAAATCACATTGGAGCCTCTTTGCATCCTCCTCACAGCTCACATTCCACCCCAGCTTTGTGTCGTCTGCAAACTTGGAAATATTACATTTGGTTCCCTCATCCAAATCATTGATATATATTGTGAATAGCTGGGGCCCAAGCACTGATCCCTGCGGCACCCCACTAGTCACCGCCTGCCACCCCGAAAAAGACTCGTTTATTCCTACTCTCTGTTTCTGGTCAATGGTGACCCCCAGGATGTTGATGGTGGGGGCTTCGGCGATGGTAATGCCGTTCAATGTCAAGGGGAGGTGGTTAGATTCTCTCTTGTTGGAGATGGTCATTGCCTGGCACTTGTCTGGCACGAATGTTTCTTGCCACTTATCAGCCCAAGCCTGGATGTTGTCCAGATCTTGCTGCACTCGGGCACGGACTGCCTCATCGGTTGCATAGACTCGGCTTGTATTCCCTCGAATATGGAAGATTAAGGGGTGATCTAATTGAGGTGTTTAAGGTGATGAAAGGATTTGATAGGGTCGATAGAGAGAAATTATTATCTCTGGTGGGGGGGAGTCCAGAACAAGGGGGCAGAACCTTAAAATTAGAGCCAGGCCGTTCAGGGGTGATGTCAGGAAGCATTTCTTCACACAAAGGGGAGTGGAAATCTGGAACTCTCCCTCTAAAAAGCTGTTGAGGCGAGAGGGCTGAGGGCTGGAGATAGATAGATTTTTGTTGGGCAACGGTATTAAGGGATATCGAACCAAGACGGGTAAATGGAGTTAAGAAACAGATCAGCCACAATCTAAATAATGACAGAACAGGCTCGAGGGGCTGAATGGCCTCCTCCTGTTCCTCTGTTCCTAAAACTCTCATAGTTGTAAACAACTCTATCCAATCACCTCTTAGCCCTCTCTGCTCGAAGGAGAACAATCACAGCTTCTCCAGTCTCTCCACATAACTGAAGTCCCTCATCCCTGGAACCATTCTAGTAAATCTCCTCTGCACCCTCTCTAAGGCCTTCACATCCTTCCTAAAGTGCGGTGCCCAGAACTATGGCCCAACCAATGATTTGTACAGGTGTAGCATTGCCTCTTTGCTTTTGTTTACCATGCTGATTTTTATAAAACCTAGAATCCCTTTTGCTTATGTGAATATGAGTCTCCCTTAGTTTTTCTCCTCCATTACTCTTCTTTGTCAAACCACCAATTTTAAAACAAAATGATCAAAATTACAGTTGTTTCAAGCTCTGGTTAGACCACATCTGGAGCTGCTGTGTTCAGTTCTGGGCATTGTGCCTTAGAAACGATATAATGGAGGGGGTGCAGTGCAGATTCACCAGAATGATACCGTAGCTAAAACGGTTCAATTATGAGGATAAGTTGGTTAGACCGCACCTGGAGTACTGTGAGCAGTTCTGGGCACCGCACCTTCAGAAGGACATATTGGCCTTGGAGGGAGTGCAGCGTAGGTTTACTAGAATGATACCCGGACTTCAAGGGTTAAGTTACGAGGAGAGATTACACAAATTGGGGTTGTACTCTCTGGAGTTTCGAAGGTTAAGGGGTGATCTGATCGAAGTTTATAAGATATTAAGGGGAACGGAGAGGGTGGATAGAGAGAAACTATTTCCGCTGGTTGGGGATTTTAGGAGTCGGGGGCACAGTCTAAAAATTAGAGCCAGACCTTTCAGGAGTGAGATTAGAAAACATTTCTACACACAAAGGGTTGTAGAAGTTTGGAACTCTCTTCCGCAAACGGCAATTGATACTAGCTCAATTGCTAAATTTAAATGTGAGATAGATAGCTTTTTGGTAACCAAAGGTATTAAGGGATATGGGCCAAAGGCAGGTATATGGAGTTAGATCATAGATCAGCCATGATCTTATCAAATGGCAGAGCAGGCCCGAGGGGCTGAATGGCCTACTCCTGTTCCTATGTTCCTATGTTGCACAGACTGGGCTTGTATTCCCTCGAGTGTAGAAGATTAAGGGGAGATCTAATTGATTCTCACTGTTAATATAAAGAAACAACAGCAACAACTTGCATTTATATAGCACCTTTAATGTAGTAAAACGTCCCAAGGTGCTTCACAGGAGCGATTATTAAACAAAATTTGACACCGAGTCACATAAAGAGATATTAGGATAGGCTTGGTCAAAGAGGTAGGTTTAAAGGAGCGCCTTAAAGGAGGGGAGAGAGGTGGAGAGGTTTAGGGAGGGAATTCCAGAGCTTAGGGCCCAGGCAGCTGAAGGCACGGCCGCCAATGGTGGAGCGATTAAAATCGGGGATGAGCAAGAGGCCAGAATTGGAGGAACGCAGAGATCTCGGAGAGTTGTAGGGATTGATAGCAAGGGCATCAACCCAAGATGAGTGGGAACCACAATGGGGGAGATGGAACTTTCACTCGAAGGCTTATTGGAATATAGAATCCTTTACCCCATTCGGCTGTTGTAACTGAATCAATTGCAGTGTTGAAGGGAGATTTGGATAAACACTTGGAGAACAATATCAAAGAGTGCCAAGAACTAGAGTAGATGATTTCCCTCCTGCCACAATGGCGAAGGATCTTTGGTGGGTTGAGATTTCTGTCTGTCCTGGAATACGCAGCCCTTACCCTTACCCTTACTCTCACCCCAACCGTAACCCCAACCCATAGCCTGAGGTCAGGGTCATTCACACAGAGGGTGGGGCAACAGGACTATTTACAGCCACGCTGGCACACCCACCACAGTTGGGAGGGAGGGTGATTGTGGACACGCTGGTCCCATAGGAAGAGGGAGGGATAGTGCTGCGACACCAGCCTCAAGAACGAGGGGACATAATCTTAAAATTAGAGTTCGGCCGTTCAAGAGTGAAATCAGGAAGTACTTTTTCTCAGAAAAAGTATTAGATATCTGGAATTCCCTTCCCCAAAATGCTGTGGATGCTGGGGGACAATTGGAGCTTTCAAGACTGAGGTTTGTTGGGTAAGGGTATCAAGGGATTGGGAAATGGAGTTGAGGTACAGATCAGCCATGATCTAATTGAATGGCAAAGCAGGCCCGAGGGCCTGAATGGTCTCCTCCTGTTCCAATGTTCCTAAAAAGACAACGAGTGACTCACTGCAAACTGATGTCGACAGAACTGCAACGTGGGAAGCCTAAAGTGTGATCTTTACTGCTGAGATTAAGTGAGTAACTGAGATTGTCCGCCCACTGTAATCTACTCAGGGAGCTTTCTTTAAACATTCCACTCCACCTGGGCCAACAGTCAGCCAAGGCAGCTGGAAAAGATGGTGGAACACAGCCCACGTCTCTATATGCGTGACTGCAGCTGGGAGCAATATTCCCTGTCAATCCCCCGCAGAATTCCAACAATCAAGCTCAATACATCCCTCGTCCAGAGAAGCTCTCTCCCACACCTTGGCATCGTCTCAAAGGTTCCCTCCATTTATTCAGCAAGTAGCTGGGCCAAACCGAACAGGAAGATTCCATATTCGATCTCCAGGCAGAGTTAGCTGATTTCAACAGGATAGTGATGAGGTGCGATGTAGATGTCAGCACCTCAAGTTAGGGAGAGAAAACGCAATCCTCACTCCTGATCCCTGCTGGAAACACACATGAACATCAGGGGATTCCAATCAGTGTGAGTGTGGGAAGTGTTCACACTAATGGTGCCTCGAGGTGCAGACATTTTGTTTGTTTGCATTAACAGGCTGGACAGTGTCCTCTTCCCAAGCTCATGAAATTGCTCCTCAGAGTAAACAGGTATAATGGACATTAATGCACTGACTCCACATTAATGGGCTTTTACTTGTTAAATACTTGTTAAGCAGCAATTAACAGGATCAGGATTTGTTTGATTTGCACATCACATTAATGTTGCTTAATTCAGACTGGTGTAAACGCACCACAGTTAGCGGGCTGAGCAGGGCAGAAGATAAACAGACACTTATTTTGGTGAACACAGTAGCCGAGGTGTGTGTTCGACTGAACTTATTAGATGTTTCGAGGAAGAGAGCATGCTCTAGAGTAGCGAGAGCATGTGGTATAACATATTATACATATACCATGTACAGTCAATGTGTGTACAGTCAGTGTACATACTGTCGGTGTACGTAGAGTCAGTGTATGTACTGTCAGTGTACGCACAGTCAGTGTACATACTGTCAGTGTACGCACAGTCAGTGTATGTACTGTCAGTGTACGTAGAGTCAGTGCATGTACTGTCAGTGTACGCACAGTCAGTGTACATACTGTCAGTGTACGCACAGTCAGTGTATGTACTGTCAGTGTATGCACAGTCAGTGTACATACTGTCAGTGTACATACAGTCAGTGTTCGTACAGTTAGTGTATGTGCAGTTAGTGTATGTGCAGTCAGTGTACGTACAGTCAGTGTATATACTGTCAATATACGTACAGTCAGTGTATGTACTGTCAGTGTATGCACAGTCAGTGTACATACTGTCAGTGTACAAACAGTCAGTGTATGTACAGTCAGTGTATGTACAATCAGTGTATGTACAATCAGTGTGCGTACTGTCAATGTATGTACTGTCAGCGTATGTACAATCAGTGTATGTATAGTCAGTGTATGTACAGTCAGTGTATGTACTGTCAGTATATGTACAATCAGTGTATGTACTGTCAGTGTACGTACAGTCAGTGTATGTACTGTCAGTGTACATACTATCAGTGTACGTACAGTCAGTGTACGTACAGTCAATGTATATACTGTCAGTTTACGCACAGTCAGTGTACATAGAGTCAGTGTACGTACAGTCAGTGTATATACTGTCAGTGTACATACTCAGTGTAACAGACTATATATATATATATATTAAAAGAGTGATGTTCATTGTCAGTGAGTGCCTGTGAATATCACTGAACAAAACAGGAGCATAAAAACCAGCTCCCCAAACCTCACCGTCCACTCCACACACACCGTACGCTGTACAATCCCAATCACGCCTGTCTGTCGTGGGAAGTAAATTTCTCCGTCTTGTGCCCCAATGCAAAATGGCGCAGCTTGCCGTGCGAAGAAGTGATCATCACCTTGGGTGGAAATCTGCAAAGAAAACTAAAGATTGCTCAACTGTGCAGATATCACCGGAACTCAGAGTGAATGTGTGGATCATAGCCCTGCAGGTCACGGCTCTTCAGGTGCACATCCAGGTACTTTTTAAATGAGTTGAGGGTTTCTGCCTCTACCGCCCTCTCAGGCAGTGAGTTCCAGACCCCCACCACCCTCTGGGTGAAAAAATATCTCCTCAGCTCCCCTCTAATCCTTCAACCAATCACTTTAAATCTATGCCCCCTGGTTATTGACCCCTCCGCTAAGGGAAATAGGTCCTTCCTATCCACTCTATCCAGGCCCCTCATAATTTTGTACACCTCGATCAAATCTCCCCTCAGCCTCCTCTGTTCCAAGGAAAACAACCCCAGCCTATCCAATCTTTCCTCATAGCTAAAATTCTCCAGTCCTGGCTACATCCTTGTAAATCTCCTCTGCACCCTCTCTAATGCAATTACATCCTTCCTGTAATGTGGTGACCAGAACTGTACACAGTACTCAAGCTGTGGCCGAACCAGTGGTTTATACAGTTCCAGCATAACATCTCTGCTCTTATATTCTATGCCTCGGCTAATAAAGGAAAGTATTCCATATGCCTTCTTAACCACCTTATCTACCTGTCCTGCTACCTTCAGGGATCTGTGGACATGCACTCCAAGGTCCCTCACTTCCTCTACACCTCTCAGTATCCTCCCGTTTATTGTGTATTCCCTTGCCTTGTTTGCTCTCCCCAAATGCATTACCTCACCCTTCTCTGGATTGAATTCCATTTGCCATCTGACCAGCCCATTGATATCTTCCTGCAGTCTACAGCTTTCCTCCTCACTATCAACCACACGGCTTATCTTTGTGTCACCTGCAAATTTCTTAATCATGCCCCCTATGTTTAAGTCAAAATCATTAATGTATGTCACAAAAAGCAAAGGACCCAGTACCGAGCCCTGTGGAACCCCACTGGAAACAGCCTTCCAGTCACAAAAACACCCGTTGACCATTATCCTTTGCTTCCTGCCAATGAGCCAATTTTGGATCCAATTTGCCACAATCCCTTGGATCCCATGGGCCTTTACTTTTTAGACCAATCTGCCATGTGGGACCTTGTCAAAAGCCTTGTTAAAATCCATGTAGACTGCATCAATTGTGCTACTCTCATCGACCCTCCTTGTCACCTCCTCGAAAAATTCAATCAAGTTAGTCAGACACGACCTCCCCTTAACAAATCTGTGCTGACTGTCCTTGATTAGTCCGTGCCTTTCTAAGTGATAGTTTATCCTGTCCCTCAGAATTGATTCCAATAATTTGCCCACCACCGAGGTTAGACTGACTGGCCTGTAATTACTCGGTCTATCCTTTGGCCCCTTTTTAAACAAAGGTACCAAGTTAGCAGTCCTCCAATCCTCCAGCACCACGCCTGTATCCAGTAAGGATTGGAAAATGATGGTCAGAGCATCCACTATTTCCTCTCTTGCTTCTGTTAACAGCCTGGGATACATTTCATCTGAGCCTGGCGATTTATCTACTTTCAAAGATGTTAATCCCCTTAATACTTCCTCTCTCACTGTTTATCCCATCCAATATTTCACACTCCTCCTCCTTAACTACAATCCCTGCATCATCTCCAGATATTACCAGAAGTTGTTGAATGAAACATACACATTCAATGGCAGTTCACCAGCCCGCGCTGTGAGCACAGCTTTCTGCTGGGAACCAATCAGGGAATCGGCCTCATGCTGACACATCATGTCCTTTAGAATGACTCAGCGTGTCCATATATGGCAGCGTGGAGTACTGACCAACACTGGGACTTGCGGCCAAATTTGACGGCCTATTCCTCACATCCTGTCAAGTTCGGCATGGCCGTGTAGCCCTCTCATGTGATCGCTCTCCACTCCCAGGTGATTCTTGTCACTTACTGATACCCTCTGTTTAGTGCTGGGATGCCCTTTGTCCCTGTCGAGGGTATTTTTCTGCTCACTCTAATGGCCATAAAGAAAAATCGTGGATACATTGGTTACGATCTTCCAAAATTCCCTAGATTCTAGAACGGTCCCAGTGGATTGGAAGGTAGCAAATGTAACCCTGCTATTCAAGAAAGGAGGGAGAGAGAAAACAGGGAACCACAGGCCAGTTAGCCTGACATCAGTCGTCGGGAAAATGCTGGAATCCATTATTAAGGAAGTGGCAACAGGGCACTTAGAAAATCATAATATGATTAGGCAGAGTCAACATGGTTTTATGAAAGGGAAATTGTGTTTGACAAATTTATTAGAGTTTTTTGAGGATGTAACTAGCAGGATAGATAAAGGGGAACCAGTGGATGTCGTATATTTGGATTGTCAAAAGGCATTCGATAAAGTACCACATAAAAGGTTGTTACACAAGATAAGGCTCATGGAACAGAAAAGATTGAGAGGATATTTGATAGAGATGTTCAAAATCATGAAGGGTCTAGACAGAGTAGATAGAGAGAAACTGTTCCCATTGGCGGAAGGGTCAAGAACCAGAGGACATAGATTTAAGGTGATTGGCTAAAGAACCAAAGGTGACATGAGGAAAATCTTTTTTACACAGCGAGTGGTTAGGATCTGGAATGCACTGCCTGAGGGGGTGGTGGAGGCAGATTCAATCATGGCCTTCAAAAGGGAACTGGATAAGTACTTGAAACGAAAAAATTTGCAGGGCTATGGTGATAGGGCGGGGGAGTGGGACTAGCTGGATTGCTGTTGCATAGAGCCGGCACAGACTCGATGGACCGAATGACCTCCTTCCATGCTGTAAGCTTTCTATGATTTTATGATTCTATGATTCTATGGGGTTGGGGGTAATATATTAGTGTGGATAGAGGATTGGTTAACAGGCAAAAAACAGAGAGTAGGAATAAACGGGTCATTCTCAGGTTGTCAGGCTGTAACTAATGGGGTGCCATAAGGATCAGTGCTTGGGCCTCAGCTATTTACAATCTGTATTAATGACTTAGATGAAGGGACCGAGTGTAATGTATCCAAGTTTGCTGAGACAAAGCTAGGTGGGAAAGTAAGCTGTGAGGAGGACACAAAGAGTCTGCAAAGGGATGTAGACAGGTTAAGTGAGTGGGCAAGAAGGTGGCAGATGGAGTATAATGTGGGGAAATGTGAGGTTATTCACTTTGGTCGGAAGAATAGAAAAACAGAATATTTTTTAAATGGTGAGAAACTATTAAATGTTGATGTTCAGAGGGATTTGAGTGTCCTCGTACAAGAAACACAGAAAGTTAGCATCCAGGTACAGCAAGCAATTAGGAAGGCCTTTATTGCAAGGGGATTGGAGTATAAGAGTAAGGCAGTCTTGCTACAATTGTACAGGGCTTTGATGAGACCACACCTGGAGTACTGTGTATAGTTTTGGTCTCCCTATCTAAGGAAGGATATACTTGCCTTAGAGGCAGTGCAACGAAGGTTCACTTGATTGATTCCTGGGATGAGAGGGTTGTCCTATGAGGAGAGATTGAGTAGAATGGGCCGATACTCTCTGGAGTTTAGAAGAATCAGAGGCGATCTCATTGAAACATATAAGATTCTGAGGGGGCTTAACAGGGTAGATGCTGAGAGATTGTTTCCCCTGGCTGGAGAGTCTAGAACTAGGGGGCATAGTCTCAGGATAAGGGGTCGGCCATTTAAGACTGAGATGAGGAGGAATTTCTTCACTCAGAGGGTTGTGAATCTTTGGAATTCTCTGCCCCAGAGGGCTGTGGATGCTGAGTCATTGAGTATATTCAAGGCTGAGATCGATAGATTTTTGGACTCTCGGGGAATCGAGGGATATGGGGATCGGGCGGGAAAGTGGAGTGAGGTCGAAGATCAGCCATGATCAGATTGAATGGCAGAGCAGACTCGAGGGGCCGTATGGCCTGCACCTACTCCTATTTCTTATGTTCTTATGTTCTTACCAGATGAATTTACTGTGAATAAGTTGAACATATTTCCTTTCGATGCCTGTGACGAAGCCAGGGAAAAGACATGTTTTATTCAGAACAGGAAAAGGCAGAAATGCCAGAGGCTGACGAGAAACGGAATGATTTTGGCTTTGCTTTTTCATCTACCATATGGGTTACTTTCCCGAAACTTTAATAGCTCTTTGAAACTAAAATAGAACAGAACGGAACTATCTGAATCTCCAGGAAATTCCACCCTCTCCTTTTTCACCCTGTGCATTGACTCAGAACTCTGGGTAAATTCTCATCTTCACCACATGGGGTGTAATGTGTTGGAATGGATCAGACCGGAGTGGGCCTCTGGTAAAGTGATCTCATCCACTGCAATAAGTACAATAAGAATCGAGCAGATTCTGTAACGGGTGCAGGATCTCCTCCACCAGGTTACCCCCATACGAAGGAAAAGGAAATTTACCCCTTTGTGTTTGAGGGAGGTCACACGTTGTTGAAAAAGGAACTAAATTCAAACCAATTGGCAGTAAGGGCTAAACAGTGCATTACTAGTCCTGTACCTGGTCACTCCCTCAGTTACCTGTCCTGTACCTGGTGTCTCTCCCTGTGATACCTGTCCTCTACCTGGTGTCTCTCTCCCTCTGATACCTGTCCTTTACCTGGTGTCTCTCTCCCTCAGATACCTGTCCTCTACCTGGTGTCTCTCCCTGTGATACCTGTCCTCTACCTGGTGTCTCTCTCCCTCTGATACCTGTCCTTTACCTGGTGTCTCTCTCCCTCTGATACCTGTCCTTTACCTGGTGTCTCTCCCTGTGATACCTGTCCTCTACCTGGTGTCTCTCTCCCTCTGATACCTGTCCTTTACCTGGTGTCTCTCTCCCTCAGATACCTGTCCTCTACCTGGTGTCTCTCTCCCTCTGATACCTGTCCTTTACCTGATGTCTCTCTCCCCCTGATACCTGTCCTGTACCTGGTGTCTCTCTCCCCCTGATACCTGTCCTGTACCTGGTGTCTCTCTCCCTCTGATACCTGTCCTGTACCTGATGTCTCTCTCCCTGTGATACCTGTCCTGTACCTGATTTCTCTCTCCCCCTGATACCTGTCCTGTACCTGGTGTCTCTCTCCCTCAGATACCTGTCCTCTACCTGATGTCTCTCTCCCTCTGATACCTGTCCTGTAGCTGAAGTCTTTCTCCCTCAGATACCTGTCCTGTACCTGGTGTCTCTCTCCCCCTGATACCTGTCCTGTACCTGGTGTTTCCCTCCCTCTGATACCTGTCCTGCACCTGATGTCTCTCTCCCTCTGATACCTGTCCTGCACCTGATGTCTCTCTCCCTCTGATACCTGTCCTCTACCTGATGTCTCTCTCCCTGTGATACCTGTCCTCTACCTGATGTCTCTCTCCCTCTGATACCTGTCCTCTACCTGATGTCTCTCTCCCTGTGATACCTGTCCTGTACCTGGTGTCTCTCTCCCCCTGATACCTGTCCTGTACCTGGTGTCTCTCTCTCCCCCTGATACCTGTCCTTTACCTGGTGTCTCTCTCCCTCTGATACCTGTCCTTTACCTGGTGTCTCTCTCCCCCTGATACCTGTCCTGTACCTGGTGTCTCTCTCCCTGTGATACCTGTCCTTTACCTGGTGTCTCTCTCCCCCTGATACCTGTCCTTTACCTGGTGTCTCTCTCCCCCTGATACCTGTCCTGTACCTGGTGTCTCTCTCCCTGTGATACCTGTCCTTTACCTGGTGTCTCTCTCCCCCTGATACCTGTCCTTTACCTGGTGTCTCTCTCCCCCTGATACCTGTCCTGTATCTGATGTCTCTCTCCCCCTGATACCTGTCCTTTACCTGGTGTCTCTCTCCCCCTGATACCTGTCCTTTACCTGGTGTCTCTCTCCCCCTGTTACCTGTCCTTTACCTGGTGTCTCTCTCCCCCTGATACCTGTCCTTTACCTGGTGTCTCTCTCCCCCTGATACCTGTCCTGTACCTGGTGTCTCTCCCTCAGAAGGTTCTGGTACTACCCAAGGGGAGGAGTGTACAGAAAGTCTGCACCTTGATGGCTTTTAATGAACAGTTGTGTACGGGAATCAAAGGCCACTGAGATTTCTTGCTGTACAGTTCAGCTACGCTCACACACAGCGTACTTAAAAGAGAGGCCAAATAAAACTCTGTGATCAGTTAAAGAGAGAACCTTTCCCTCTGATTATCAATCTACAGATCCCTCAGGTTCTCAACATTTGTTGGATTATTTTCTCCAGTCAGTGCAGTGAAATTCCCCAGTGTTGGAAGTGTGAATAAATAGGATGTGCGAGTTGCACTAAATGTAATTAGTGGCAGAGTGTGTGGGTGTGAAACTGCAACACAGGAAGCATCTCACAGGGGCTGACACTAACACTAAGGCAGAAACACAGCCGCCAATCAGCACATTATCCTGAGTCAGGAGCTGCAGGTAGACACTTTGGAATACAAAGGGGTGGAAGTGATGTTCCAGCTGTACAGAGCTCTGGTCAGACCACATCTGGAGACTGGGTTTAGTTCTGGGCACCGCACCTCAGGAAGGATTATATTGGCCTTGGAGGGGGTGCAGAGCAGATTCACCAGAATGATTCCGGGGCTTAAACGGGTTAAATTCTGAGGACAGATGACATAGACTCGGCTTGTATTCCCTCGAGTATTGAAGATTAACGGGAGATTTAATTCAGGTGTTTAAGATGATTAAAGGAGGGTAAATAGAGAGAAACTATTTCCTCTGGTGGGGGCAGTCCAGAACAAGGGGGCAGAACCTTAAAATTAGAGCTCGGCCGTTCAGGGGTGATGTCAGGAAGCATTTCTTCACACAAAGGGGAGTGGGAATACTGGTCTAGTAATCCAGAGGCCTGGACTAACAATCCAGAATCCATAAGCGATAGGAGCAAGAGTAGGCCATTCAGCCCCTTGAGCCTGCTCCGCCATTTAATGAGATCATGGCTGATCTGAATTTATGAGTCATGAGTTCAAATCCCGCCACGGCAGCTGGCGAATTTATATTCAATTAATTAAATAAAATCTAGAATATAAAAAGACTAGTATCAGTAATGGTGGCCATGAAACTACTGGATTGTTGTAAAAACCCATCTGGTTCACTAATGTCCTTTAGGGAAGGAAACCTGCCGTCCTTACCCGGTCTGGCCGAAATGTGACTCCAGACCCACAGCAATGTGGTTGATTCTTAATTGCCCTCTGAAATGGCCTAGCAAGTCACTCAGTTGTACAATCTCTCTACAAAAAGTCATCAGGACCACAAGGCACCGGACCCGACAAAGGCAAACCATGTCCCAGTTTCCTCCTCACTAACATCTGGGGACTTGTGCCAAAATTGGGAGAGCTGTCCCACAGACGAGTCAAGCAACAGCCTGACATAGCCACACTCACAGATTCATACCTTTCAGCCAACGTCCCAGACTCTTCCATCACCATCCCTGGGTATGTCCTGTCCCACCGGCAGGACAGACCCACCAGAGGTGGCGGTACAGTGATATACAGTCAGGAGGGAGTGGCCCTGGGAGTCCTCAACATTGATTCCGGACCCCTTGAAAACCTCCTGCTGATTACCACCTACCGTCCTCCCTCAGCTGATGAATCAGTCCTCCTCCATGTTGAACACCACTTGGAGGAAGCACTGAGGGTAGCAAGGGCACAGAATGTACTCTGGGTGGGGGACTTCAATGTCCATCACCAAGAGTGGCTCGGTAGCACCACTACTGACCGAGCTGGCCGAGTCCTGAAGGACATAGATGCCAGACTGGGCCTAGCGGCTAAGGGTGAGCGAACCAACACGAGGGAAAAACCTACTTGTCTTCACCAACCTACCTGTCGCAGATGCATCTGTCCATGACAGTATTGGTAGGAGTGACCACCGCACAGTCCTTGTGGAGATGAAGTCCTGTCTTCACACTGAGGACACCATCCAACGTGTTGTGTGGCACTACCACCGTGCTAAAGGGGAAAGATTCAGAACAGATCTAGCAGCTCAAAACTGGGCATCCATGAGGTGCTGTGGGCCATCAGCAGCAGCAGAATTGTATTCCAGCACAATCTGTAACCTCATGGCCTGGCATATTCCTCACTCTACGATTACCAACAAGCCAGGGGATCAACCCTGGTTCAATGAGGAGTGAAGAAGAGCATGCCAGGAGCAGCACCAGGCATACCTCAAAATGAGGTGCCAACCTGGTGAAGCTACAACTCAGGACTACATGCATGCAAAACAGCAGAAGCAACATGCTATAGACAGAGCTAAGCGACTCCACAACCAACGGATCAGATCAAAGCTCTGCAGTCCTGCCACATCCAGTCGTGAATGGTGGTGGACAATTAAACAACTAACGGGAGGAGGAGGCTCTGCAAACATCCCCATCCTCAATGATGGTGGAGTCCAGCACGTGAGTGCAAAAGACAAGGCTGAAGTGTTTGCAACCATCTTCAGCCAGAAATGCCGAGTGGATGATCCATCTCGGCCTCCCCCCGATATCCCCACCATCACAGAAGCCAATCTTCAGCCAATTCGATTCACTCCACGTGATATCAAGAAACGGCTGAGTGCACTGGATACAGCAAAGGCTATGGACCCCGACAACATCCCGGCTGTAGTGCTGAAGACTTGTGCTCCAGAACTATCTACGCCTCCAGCCAAACTGTCCCAGTACAGCTACAACACTGGCATCTACCCGACAATGTGGAAAATTGTCCTGTCCACAAAAAGCAGGTCAAATCCAATCCAGCCAATTACCGCCCCATCAGTCTACTCTCAATCATCAGCAAAGTGATGGAAGGTGTCGTCGACAGTGCTATCAAGCGGCACTTACTCACCAATAACCTGCTCACCGATGCTCAGTTTGGGTTCCGCCAGGACCACTCGGCTTCAGACCTCATTACAGCCTTGGTCCAAACGTGGACAAAAGAGCTGAATTCCAGAGGTGAGGTGAGAGTGACTGCCCTTGACATCAAGGCAGCATTTGACCGAGTGTGGCACCAAGGAGCCCTCGTAAAATTGAAGTCAATGGGAATCAGGGGGAAAACTCTCCAGTGGCTGGAGTCATACCTAGCACAAAGGAAGATGGTAGTGGTTGTTGGAGCCCCATCATCTCAGCCCCAGGGCATTGCTGTAGGAGTTCCTCAGGACAGTGTCCTAGGCCCAACCATCTTCAGCTGCTTCATCAATGACCTTCCCTCCATCAGAAGGTCAGAAATGAGGATGTTCGCTGATGATTGCACAGTGTTCAGTTCCATTCGCAACCCCTCAGTTAATGAAGCAGTCCGTGCCCGCATGCAGCAAGACCTGAACAACATCCAGGCTTGGGCTGATAAGTGGCAAGTAACATTTGTGCCAGACAAGTGCTAGGCAATGACCATCTCCAACAAGAGTGAGTCTAACCACCTCCCCTTGACATTCAACGGCATTACCATCGCCGAATCCCCCACCATCAACATCCTGGGGGTCACCATTGACCAGAAAATTAACTGGACCCGCCACATAAATACATTGGCTACAAGAGCAGGTCAGAGGCTGGGTATTCTGCGGCGAGTGACTCACCTCCTGACTCCCCAAAGCCTTTCCACGATCTACAAGGCACAAGTCAGGAGTGTGATGGAATACTCTCCACTTGCCTGGATGAGTGCAGCTCCAACAACACTCAAAGAGCTCGACACCATCCAGGACAAAGCAGCCCGCTTGATTGTCACCCCATCCACCACACTAAACATTCACTCCCTTCACCACCGGCACACCGTGGCTGCAGTGTGTACCATCCACAGGATGCACTGCAGCAACTCGCCAAGGCTTCTTCGACAGCACCTCTCAAACCCGCGACCTCTACCACCTAGAAGGACAAGGGCAGCAGGCACATGGGAACAACACCACTTGCACGTTCCTCTCCAAGTCACACATCATCCCGACTTGGAAATATATCACCGTTCCTTCATCGTCACTGGGTCAAAATCCTGGAACTCCCTTCCTAACAGCACTGTGGGAGAACCGTCACCACACGGACTGCAGCGGTTCAAGAAGGCGGCTCACCACCACCTTCTCAAGGGCAATTAGGGATGGGCAATAAATGTATCCCAGGACGTTATGGGAGGTTAGGGAGGAAATTGCGGGTCCCCTAGCAGAGGTATTTGAATCATCCACCACGACAGGTGAGGTGCCTGAAGATTGGAGGGTAGCAAATGTTGTGCCTTTGTTTAAGAAGGGCGGCAAGGAAAAGGCTGGGAACTACAGATCGGTGAGCCTGACATCTGTAGTGGGTAAGTTGTTAGAGGGTATTCTGAGTGACAGGATCTACAGGATACACTTCATCAGGTCCTCGAGATTTATCTACCTTGATGCGCGTTAAGACTTCCAGCACCTCCCTCTCTGTAATATGTACACTCCTCAAGACATCACTATTTATTTCCCCAAGTTCCCTAACATCCATGCCTTTCTCAACCGTAAATACCAATGCGAAATATTCATTTAGGATCTCACCCATCTCTTGTGGTTCCGCACATAGATGACCTTGTTGATCCTTAAGAGGCCCTACTCTCTCCCTAGTTGGAGAGGCAGGGACTGATTAGGAACAGTCAGCATGGTTTTGTGAGAGGAAAATCATGTCTCACAAATTTGATTGAATTTTTTGAAGGGGTAACCAAGAAGATAGATGAGGGCTGTGCAGTAGACGTGGTCTACATGGACTTTAGCAAAGCCTTTGACAAGGTACCGCAAGGTATGTTGTTACACAAGGTTAGATCTCACAGGATCCAAGGTGAGGTAGCCAATTGGATACAAAATTGGATTGATGACAGAAGACAGAGGGTGGTTGTAGAGGGTTGTTTTTCAAACTGGAGGCCTGTGACCAGCGGTGTGCCTCAGGGATCGGTGCTGGGTCCGCTGTTATTTGTTATTTATAATAATGATTTGGATGAGAATTTAGGAGGCATGGTTAGTAAGTTTGCAGATGACACCAAGATTGGTGGCATTGTGGACAGTGAAGAAGGTTATCTAGGATTGCAACGGGATCTTGATAAATTGGGCCAGTGGGCCGATGAATGGCAGATGGAGTTTAATTTAGATAAATGTGAGGTGATGCATTTTGGTAGATCGAATCGGGCCAGGACCTACTCCATTAATGGCAGGGCGTTGGGGAGAGTTATAGAACAAAGAGATCTAGGAGTACAGGTTCATAGCTCCTTGAAAGTGGAGTCACAGGTGGATAGGGTGGTGAAGAAGGCATTCGGCATGCTTGGTTTCATTGGTCAGAACATTGAATACAGGAGTTGGGATGTCTTGTTGAAGTTGTACAAGACATTAGTAAGGCCACACTTGGAATACTGTGTACAGTTCTGGTCACCCTATTATAGAAAGGATATTATTAAACTAGAAAGAGTGCAGAAATGATTTACTAGGATGCTACCAGGACTTGATGGTTTGACTTATAGGGAGAGGTTGGATAGACTGAGACTTTTTTCCTTGGAGAGTAGGAGGTTAAGGGGTGATCTTATAGAAGTCTATAAAATAATGAGGGGCATAGATAAGGTAGATAGTCAAAATCTTTTCCCAAAAGTAGGGGAGTCTATAACGAGGGGGCATAGATTTAAGGTGAGAGGGGAGAGATACAAAAGGGTCCAGAGGGGCAATTTTTTCACTCAAAGGGTGGTGAGTGTCTGGAACGAGCTGCCAGAGGCAGTAATAGAGACGTGTACAATTTTGTCTTTTAAAAAGCATTTGGACAGTTACATGGGTAAGATGGGTATAGAGGGATATGGGCCAAGTGCAGGCAACTGGGACTAGCGTAGTGGTATAAACTGGGCGACATGGACATGTTGGGCCGAAGGGCCTGTTTCCATGTTGTAAACTTCTATGATTCTATGAGTCTATGTGGCACTTTATCAAATGCCTTTTGAAAGTCCATGTGTACAACATCTATTGCACTCCCCTCATCAGCCCTCTCTGTTACTTCATCAAATAACTCAATCAGGTTAGTCAGACACAATTTGCATTTAACAAATCCGTGCTGCCTGTCCCTTATTAACCCATGCTTCTCCAAGTGAGAATTAATTTTGTCTGTGATAATGGTCTCCAGTAGTTTTACCACCACTGATGTTAGATTGACTGGCCTGTAGTTACCAGGTTTATCCCTCTCCCCTTTTTTGAGCAGAGGTGTAACATTTGCAATCCTCCAGTCCTCCGGAACCACTCCCATATCCGAGGAGGATTGGAAGATTGTGGTCAGAGCTTCTGCTATCTCCACCCTTGCTTCCCTCAGCAACCTAGGATTCACCCCATCTGGACCGGGCGACTTGTTAACTTTGAGTGATGCCAAGATATTTCACACCTCTTTCTATCTATTTTTATCCTCTCCAATATCTCTACCCCACCCCCCTTCCTCTGCTGCGACATTAACTTCATTCTCTTCTTGCCCTTCTCAAGGGCAATTAGGGATGGGCAATAAATGCTGGCCTCATCAGCGACGCCCACATCCCATGAACGAATAAAAAAAAGACCGATGCAAAGTCCTCATTCAGCACTTCAGTCGTGCCCTCTGCCTCCACGAGAAAATTTCCTTTTTTGTCCCTAATCGGCTCCACCATTCCTTTAACTATCCTTTTACTTTTTATGTCTGTAAAAGATTTTTGGATTCCCTTTTATGTTCCCTGCTAATCTTTTCTCATACTCTCTCTTTGACCTTCTTATATCCTTTTTCAATATCCCCTGCACTCTCTGTATTCTGCACCTGACATTTGTCATAAACCTCCTTTTTCTGTTTTATTTTAATCTCTATTTCCTTTGTCACCCAGGATGGCCCATCTTTCTTCCTTACGGGAATATGCTTGGTTTGTGCCTGAACTATCTCCGCCTTGAAGGCCTGCCATTGCTCATTTACTGTTTTTTGGCCAATCTTTGTTTCCAGTCCCTGTGCTCGATCCCTTCTCGAATCACTGAAATTTGCTCTCTTCCAGTTGTGTATTTTCACCGTTGATTTTTCTTTGTCCCTTTCCGTGACTACTTTAAACCTAATGATATTATGATCACTATTACCCAGATGTTCTCCCACTGAAACACACTCCACTTGTCCTCCTTCATTCCCCAGAACTAGATCCAGCACTGCTTCCTCCCTCATTGGGCTAGAAACATACAGATTAAGAAAGTTCTCCTGTACACACTACGAATTCTTCCCCCTCCTTGCCCTTTACACTGATTTTTCCCCAGTCTATATTCGGGTAATTGAAGTCCCCGACTATTTACTGCTCTATTATTTTTACATTTCTCTGAAATTTGCCCACAGATTTGCTCCTCTATTTCCTTCTCACTATTTGGGGGTCTATAGCGAACACCCAGAAATGTAACAACTCCTTTTCTTTTCCGAACTCTAACCAAATAGTTTCAGTCTTTAAACCCCCTCGTATATCATCCCTCTGTCGAGCCGTAATATTATCGTTCACCAACACTGCCGCTCCCCCCTCCACCCCAATACACTGTAGCCGGGAATGTTTAGTTCCCATTCCTGCCCGTGTTTAAGCCAGGTCTCCGTTATAACCACGAGATCATAACCCCACCTGGCAACTTGTGCCTGCAGCTTGTCCACCTTATTGGTGACACTCCGCGCATTAACAGCCGTGGATTCCAACACCATGCCTGTCAGCTTTACTTTAATCCTCCATCAAATTCCTACACTTTCAGCACTGTTCTTTATTCTGTGGTTGTTTGTCCCTCCTAGTTTTCTATGCACCTTGTCTCTCCTCTCTGCTACGTCTTGGTTTCCCTCCCCCTGACAAATTAGTTTAAACCCTCCCCCACACCACTAGTTAACCTCCCCGCGAGGACATTGGACCCAATTCTGTTGAGGTACAACCCGAACAGATCCCTCCTGCCCCAGAACTGGTCTCAATGCCCAGGAATCTGAAGTCCTCCCTCCTGCACCATTTCTCCAGTCACACATTAACCTGTTTTATCCGACTATTCCTGTACTCACTAGCACGTGTCGCTGGGAGTAATTCAGAGATTACTACCATTGAGCTCCTGCTTTTTAACTTCTTCCCTAGCTCCTGAAACTCTGACTGCGGGACCTCAACCCTTTTTCTTCCTTTGTCATTGGTTCCCACATGGACCACGACTTCTGGCTGTCCCCCTTCCCCCCGCAGAATGTTCTGCACTCTCTCAGTGATATCCTTCACCCTGGTACCAGGGAGGCAACGCACCGTGCGGAACTCATGTTGGTGGTCACAGAATCAACTGTCTGTCCGCGACTATCGAATCCCCTGTAACAATTGCATTTCTTGTGCCTCCCTGTGCAGCCGAGTCTCCCACGGTGCCGTGGATTTGCTCCCCTCGAGGTGTCAACGCCCTCACTGGGATTCAACACTGAATACCACACTCCCAGGGGACTCCTGCACTGCCCGCCTGTCCCTCCTGGTCTGTCTGGTGGTCACCCACTCCTTCTCCACCTGAACTCTCTGTAGCTGCGGGGTGACCACCTCCCGAAACGTGCTATCCATGAAACTCTCAGCTTCCTGTATGCCCTGTAGTGACACCAGCCACCCGTCAAGCTCAGAAACTCTGAGCTCGAGCTCCAGCAGTTGGCGGCACTTCCTGCACATATGGTTTTCCAGGACACACAAAGTGTTCTGGAGTTCCCACACGGCACAGGATGTGCATGTGACAGGCCCCAGCTGTCCCGCCATGTTAGCTAATGGTTAATTAAACTGTTTGTTTGGCTTCAAGGCAATTTAACTAATTAGCTTATACCAAAACACTAACCACTAAAAGACCAACTACACTAAAAAAAACTCTAACCAATAAAAACCCTAACCAATAAACGAAATACTTATGCTAATTTACCCCCACCACTCCTGGAGTCAGTCCCATCCCACCCACTAACATACTCCCCTGCCCCTTCATGGATCCAATCCTGTCCAGTCCCCTATCCACGTCTCACCAGCACCGGGATCCAGTCCAAATCCCCTCTCTGCTGGATACAGTTCTGCCAGCGCCTGCCCCCAACCTAAATCCTACCCTCCACCTAAGCCCTATCCTCCATCTACAACAAACAACAAACAACAACAACAACTTGCATTTATATAGCACCTTTAACGTAGTAAAATGTCCCAAGGTGCTTCACAGGAGCGATTTTCAAACAAAATTTGACACCGAGCCACATAAGGAGATATTAGGACAGGCTTGGTCAAAGAGGTAGGTTTAAAGAAGCATCTAAAAGGAGGAGAGAGAGGTGGAGAGGTTTAGGGAGGGAATTCCAGAGCTTAGGGCCCAGGCAGCTGAAGGCACGGCCGCCAATGGTGGAGCGATTAAAATCAGGGATGAGCAAGAGGCCAGAATTGGAGGAGCGCAGAGATCTCGGAGAGTTGTAGGGCTGGACGAGGTTAGAGAGATAGGGAGGGGGTGAGGCCATGGAGGAATTTGAAAACAAGGATGAGAATTTTAAATTTGAGGCGTTCCCAGACCGGGAGCGAATGTAGGTCAGTGAGCACAGGGGGTGATGGGTAAACAGGACTTGGTGCGAGTTTGGATACGGGCAGCAGAGTTTTGGATGAGCTCAAGTTTACAGAGGGTGGAAGACGGGAGGCCGGGCAGGAGAGGATTGGAATAGTCGGTCCGGAGGTAACAAAGGCACGGAAGAGGGTTTCAGCAGCAGATGAGCTGAGGCAGGGGCGGAGAACCTACCCCCACCTAAACCCTTCCCTTTACCGATACTCACCCTGACCAGAATGATCCGACCGCTTCAAGAGTTCAATTTCGAAGACAGGTTTCATAAATTGGCCTGAATTCTCTTGAGTTTAAAAGATTGAGGAATCTGATTGAGGTGTTTAAAACGTTAAAAGGATTCGATAGGGTAGATAGAGAGAAACAAATTCCTCCGACGGGTGATGAAAAAGTGCTTCCTGATTTCCCTCCTGAATGGCATAGATCCAGGCTGACACTCCCACTGCAGTACCGAGGGAGTGCTGCACTGTCGGAGGTGCCGTCTTTCGGATGAGACGTTAAACTGAGGCCCCGTCTGTCCCTCAGGTGGACACAAAAGATCCCATGGCCACTATTTCGAAGAAGATCAGGGGAGTTCTCCCCGGTGTCCTGGCAAATATTTATCCCTCAACCAGCATAGGAACACAGGAACAGGAGTCGGCCATTCAGCCCCTCGTGCCTGCTCCGCCATTTGATTAGATCATGGCTGATCGGTGATCTAACTCCATATACCTGCCTTTGGCCCATATCCCTTAATACCTTTGGTTGCCAAAAAGCTATCTATCTCAGATTTAAATTTAGCAATTGAGCTAATATCAATTGCCGTTTGCAGAAGAGAGTTCCTAACTTCTACCACCCTTTGTGTGTAGAAATATTTTCTAATCTCACTCCTGAAAGGTCTGGCTCTAATTTTTAGACTGTGCCCCCTACTCCTAGAATCCCCAACCAGCGGAAATAGTTTCTTTCTATCCACCCTATCTGTTCCCCATAATATCTTATAAACTTCGATCAGATCACCCCTTAACCTTCGAAACTCTAGAGAATACAACCCCAATTTGTGGAATCTCTCCTCGTAACTTAACCCTTGAAGTCTGGGTATCATTCTAGTAAATCTACGCTGCACTCCCTCCAAGGCCAATATGTCCTTCCGAAGGTGCGGTGCCCAGAACTGCTCACAGTACTCCAGGTGCGGTCTAACCAGGGTTTTGTACAGCTGCAGCATAACTTCTGCCCCCTTGTACTCTTGTCCTCTAGATATAAAGGCCAGCATTCCATTTGCCTTATTGATGATTTTCTGCACCTGTTCATGACACTTCAATGATCTATGTACCTGAACCCTTAAGTCACATCTGCTGTTTTTAACTTTTTACCATTTAGAAAGTACCCTGTTCTATCCTTTTTTGATCCAAAGTGGACGACCTCACATTTGTCTACATTGAATTCCATTTGCCACAGTTTTGCTCATTCACCTAATCTATCAATATCGCTTTGTAATTTTATGTTTTCATCTACACTGCTTACAATGCCACCAATCTTTGAATCACCAAAAAAACGGATTATCTGGTCATTATCACATTGTTGTTTGTGGGATCTTGCTCTGCGCAAATTGGCTGCCGTGTTTCCTACATCATATCAATGACTGCACTTCAAAAGTACTTCATGGTTTGTAACGTCTTTGGGATGTCCTGAGGTGGTGAAAAGCAATATATAAATGCAAGCTCTCTCTTTCTGTATTTAAATGAGTCTGTGGCTTCACTTCTTTCTTGCTGGAATAAGCGTCAGCCTCCCAAACTGTCAAATCCTCCCCAACATTCCTTCCTGAGCCAGGAGCATTGGGGCTGACACAATGAACAGGCCAAGTAACAGGAGGCACCGAGTCTTCCTAATTGAGGAGATGGATATTCAGGAACTTGTGCAACACTCGGTTTGCCCGAGGTAAGATGGTTGTTCGAGCTTTGAAAGAAATCATTAAAAATAGATAAGAAAATCTAAGAAATGATTATTATTTTGAGGTCCCTATTCCAGACCAGCGGAGAGGACAGAGCCCTGTAATTAATTGTAATTGTTTCGGTCCATTATTGGCGCAGGCTGGAATTCCTGAACACTGGCGATCTTTAATGGTAAGGGATTCATTTCTGTCAATTTTTGTTCAGAGAGCACTCGTTGAATTTTTAATAGATGGAACTGCACTCCACTCAATTAACTCAATTAGCTCCTTCGGATCTTGGCCGATAACCCACTCTTCTACCCTACTTAAAAGGTCTGCTTTTCACATGAAGTAAAGTGGCCTCCAGTCTCTGATTGAAGTACTCAGGCTGTATTTCTCCTTCCTTACTTTGCAGTCAACTTCTAATTACTAGGGGGGGTTCGGCCGTGTGTGTAACACAGTGGTAGTTTTTACAGAACATGAAGAATCAGCAGGTGTTCCTTGTAAGTTAGCCATTGTGACATCCCAATGCAACGTGGCTGCCATATTAAATAGGATAAAAGCTCCTCCGTCAAAAAGAAATTTGTAAAAGGATTCTTCCTGAAGGAATAACGTGTTCTGAATATTCAAGTCTTGCTCCAAGACAGATGAGGGAAGCCGTTCAACTCATCTAATTTACCCTTTGAGAGAAACGACAATTCTTCCATTACCCGGTCCAACTGCCTCTTGACTCCATTCCCCCATTCAGATATTAGTCACTGTCAACATTAGAAGAAAAATTTGCATTTCTATCACACCTTTCACGACCTCAGGATGTCCCAAAGTGTTTTACAGCCAATGATGTACTTCTAAAGTGTAGTCACTGTTGTAATGTAGGAAATGCAGTAGACAATTTGCGGACAGCAAGATCCCACATCAGTCCTGAACCAACCTTTTACCAGTTTGTATCTGTGTCCCTTTGTCCCTCACTCAGTGTTTAAATTAAAATAATGCTCTGGACTAAACTCTTCTATTTGACTCACCATCTCACATACCTCGAGATAATAGGTGACGAAAGTCAAAGATAGAAGTTTTAAGAAGCACCTGAAAGGGAGAGAGGATGAAGGAACAGAGTGTCTTGTGGCCAAATTTGCAGATGATACAAAGAAAGGTGGAAAAGCAAGTTGCGAGGAGGACACAAAGTGTCTGCAAAGGGATATTGACAGGTTGAGCGAATGGGCAAAAATTTGGCAGATGGAATCTAATGTGGGAAAATGTGAAGTTTCCACTTTGGGAGGAAAAATAAAAAAGCAAAATATTATTTGAATGGAGAAATACTGCAAAATGCTGCGGTACAGAGGGAACTGGGTGTTCTCGTACATGAAACACAAAAAGTCAACATACAGGTACAGCAGGTAATCCGGAAGGCAAACGGAATATTGGCCTTTATTTTTTTATATTATTCGTTCATGGGATCTGGGCGTCGCTGGCGAGGCCAGCATTTATTGCCCATCCCTAATTGCCCTTGAGAAGGTGGTGGTGAGCCGCCTTCTTGAACCGCTGCAGTCCGTGTGGTGAAGGTTCTCCCACAGTGCTGTTAGGAAGGGAGTTCCAGGATTTTGACCCAGCGATGATGAAGGAACGGCGATATATTTCCAAGTCGGGATGGTGTGTCACTTGGAGGGGAACATGCAGGTGGTGTTGTTCCCATGTACCTGCTGCCCTTGTCCTTCTAGGTGGTAGAGGTCGCGGGTTTGGGAGGTGCTGTCGAAGAAGCCTTGGCGAGTTGCTGCAGTGCATCCTGTGGATGGTACACACTGCAGCCACTGTGCACCGGTGGTGAAGGGAGTGAATGTTTAGGGTGGTGGATGGGGTGCCAATCAAGCGGGCTGCTTTTTCCTGGATGGTGTCGAGCTACTTGAGTATCGTTGGAGCTGCACTCATCCAGGCAAGTTTAGAGTATTCCATCACACTCCTGACTTGTGCCTTGTAGATGGTGGAAAGGCTTTGGAGAGTCAGGAGGTGAGTCACTCGCCGCAGAATACCCAGCCTCTGACCTGCTCTTGCAGCCACAGTATTTATATGGCTGGTCCAGTTAAGTTTCTGGTCAATGGTGACCCCCAGGATGTTGATGGTGGGGGATTCGGCGATGATAATGCCGTTGAATGTCTAGGGGAGGTGGTTAGACACTCTCTTGTTGGAGATGGTCATTGCCTGGCACTTATCTGGTGCAAATGTTACTTGCCACTTATCAGCCCAAGCCTGGATGTTGTCCAGGTCTTGCTGCATGCGGGCTCGGACTGCTTCATTATTTGAGGGGTTGCGAATGGAACTGAACACTGTGCAATCATCAACGAACATCCCCACTTCTGACCTTCTGATGGAGGGAAGGTCATTGATGAAGCAGCAGAAGGTGGATGGGCCTCGGACACAGCCTTGAGGAACTCCTGCAGCAATGTCCTGGGGCTGAGATGATTGGCCTCCGACAACCACTACCATCTTCCTTTGTGCCAGGTATGACTCCAGCCACTGGAGAGTATTCCCCCCGATTCCCATTGACTTCAATTTTACTCGGGCTCCTTGGTGCCACACTCGGTCAAATGCTGCCTTGATGTCAAGGGCAGTCACTCTCACCTCACCTCTGGAATTCAGCTCTTTTGTCTATGTTTAGACGAAGGCTGAAATGAGGTCTGGAGCCGAGTGGTCCTGGCGGAACCCAAACTGAGCATCGGTGAGCAGGTTATTGGTGAGTAAGTGCCGCTTGATAGCACTGTCGACGACACCTTCCATCACTTTGCTGATGATTGAGAGTCGACTGATGGGGCGGTAATTGGCCGGATTGGATTTGTCCTGCTTTTTGTGGACAGGACATACCAGGGCAATTTTCCACATTGTCGGGTAGATGCCAGTGTTGTAGTTGTACTGGAACAGCTTAGATGTGGAGATGCCGGTGATGGACTGGGGTGGACAAATGTAAGGAGTCTTACAACACCAGGTTACAGTCCAACAGTTTTATTTGAAATCACAAGCTTTCGGAGGCTTCCTCCTTCATCAGGTGAGGAAGGAGGAAGCCTCTGAAAGCTTGTGATTTCAAATAAAACCGTTGGACTATAATCTGGTGTTGTAAGACTCCTTACATTGGAACAGCTTAACTAGAGGCGCAGCTAGTTCTGGAGCACAAGTCTTCAGCACTACAGCCGGGATGTTGTCGGGGCCCATAGCCTTTGCTGTATCCAGTGCACTCAGCCGTTTCTTGATATCACGTGGAGTGAATCGAATTGGCTGAAGACTGGCTTCTGTAATGTTACTTGCCACTTATCAGCCCAAGCCTGGATGTTGTCCGAGACTCCAGGATGGTATGTGGCCTCCCTGGTGCAAGGGTCAGGGATGTCTCGGAGCGGCTGCAGGACATTCTGGAGGGGGAGGGTGAACAGCCAGTTGTCGTGGTGCATATTGGTACCAACGATATAGGTAAAAAATGGGATGAGGTCCGACAAGCTGAATTTAGGGAGTTAGGAGTTAAACTAAAAAGTAGGACCTCAAAGGTAGTAATCTCAGGATTGCTACCAGTGCCACGGGCTAGTCAGAGTAGGAATGACAGGATAGCTAGGATGAATACGTGGCTTGAGAGATGGTGCAAGAGGGAGGGATTCAAATTCCTGGGCCATTGGAACCGGTTCTGGGGGAGGTGGGACCAGTACAAATTGGACGGTCTGCATCTGGGCAGGACTGGAACCAATGTCCTAGGGGGAGTGTTTGCCAGTGCTGTTGGGGAGGGTTTAAACTAATGTGGCAGGGGGATGGGAACCGATGCAGGAAGTCAGTGGGAAATAAAGTGGTGACAGAAACAAAAGGCAGTAAGGGAGAGTGTACAAAACATGACCGGACAGATGGTCTGAGAAAGCAGGGCAAAGACCAAGGGAAGTCTAGATTAAACTGCATTTATTTCAATGCAAGAAGTCTGATGGGCAAGGCAGATGAACTCAGGGCATGGATGGGTACATGGGACTGGGATGTTATAGCTATTACTGAAACATGGCTAAGGGAGGGGCAGGACTGGCAGCTCAATGTTCCAGGGTACAGATGCTATAGGAAAGATAGAGCAAGAGGTAAGAGAGGAGGGGGAGTTGCGTTCTTGATTAGGGAGAACATCACGGCAGTAGTGAGAGGGGATATATCTGAGGGTTCGCCCACTGAGTCCATATGGGTAGAACTGAAAAATAAGAAGGGAGAGATCACTTTGATAGGATTGTACTACAGACCCCCAAATAGTCAACGGGAAATTGAGGAGCAAATATGTAAGGAGATTACAGACAGCTGCAAGAAAAATAGGGTGGTAATAGTAGGGGACTTTAACTTTCCCAACATTGACTGGGACAGCCATAGCATTAGGGGCTTGGATGGAGAGAAATTTGTTGAGTGTATTCAGGAGGAATTTCTCATTCAGTATGTGGATGGCCCGACTAGAGAGGGGGCAAAACTTGACCTCCTCTTGGGAAATAAGGAAGGGCAGGTGACAGAAGTGTTAGTGAGGGATCACTTTGGGACCAGTGATCATAATTCCATTAGTTTTAAGATAGCTATGGAGAATGATAGGTCTGGCCCAAAAGTTAAAATTCTAAATTGGGGAAAGGCCAATTTTGATGGTATTAGACAGGAACTTTCAGAAGTTGATTGGGAGAGTCTGTTGGCAGGCAAAGGGACGTCTGGTAAGTGGGAGGCTTTCAAAAGTGTGTTAACCAGGGTTCAGGGTTAGCACATTTCTTATAAAGTGAAGGGCAAGGCTGGTAGAAGTAGGGAACCTTGGATGACTCGGGAGATTGAGGCCCTAGTCAGAAAGAAGAAGGAGGCATATGACATGCATAGGCAGCTGGGATCAAGTGGATCCCTTGAAGAGTATAGAGATTGCCAGAGTAGAGTTGAGAGAAATCAGGAGGGCAAAAAGGGGACATGAGATTGCTTTGGCAGATAAGGCAAAGGAGAATCCAAAGAGCTTCTACAAATACATAAAGGGCAAAAGAGTAACTAGGGAGAGAGTAGGGCCTCTTAAGGATCAACAAGGTCATCTATGTGCGGAACCACAAGAGATGGGTGAGATCCTAAATGAATATTTCACATCGGTATTTACGGTTGAGAAAGGCATGGATGTTAGGGAACTTGGGGAAATAAATAGTGATGTCTTGAGGAGTGAACATATTACAGAGAGGGAGGTGCTGGAAGTCTTAACTCGCATCAAGGTAGATAAATCTCCGGGACCTGATGAAATGTATCCCAGGACATTATGGGAGGTTAGGGAGGAAATTGCGGGTCCCCGAGCAGAGATATTTGAATCATCCACCGCTACAGGTGAGGTGTCTGAAGATTGGAGGGTAGCAAATGTTGTGCCTTTGTTTAAGAAGGGCGGCAGGGAAAAGCCTGGGAACTACAGACCGGTGAGCCTGACTATATTATGATTCTATAATATCGGGAGGAGGCGGAGATCGATCATCCACTCAGCACTTCTGGCTGAAGATGCTTGCAAACGCTTCAGCCTTGTCTTTTGCACTCACGTGCTGGACTCCGCCATCGTTGAGCATGGGGATGTTTGCAGAGCCTCCTCCTCCCGCAAGAATCATAGAATCATAGAATCATAGAAGTTGCAACATGGAAACAGGCTCTTCGGTCCAACATGTCCATGTCGCCCAGTTTATACCACTAAGCTAGTCCCAATTTCCAGTACTTGGCCCATTTCCCTCCATACCCATCTTACCCATGTAATTGTCCAAATGCTTTTTAAAAGACAAAATTGTATCCGCCTCTACTACTGCCTCTGGCAGCTCGTTCCAGACACTCACCACCCTTTGAGTGAAAAAATTGCCCCTCTGGCCCCTTTTGTATCTCTCCCCTCTCACCTTAAATCTATGCCCCCTCGTTATAGACTCCCCTACTTTTGGGAAAAGATTTTGACGATCTACCTTATCTATGCCCCTCATTATTTTATAGACTTCTATAAGATCACCCCTTAACCTCCTACTCTCCAGGGAAAAAAGTCTCAGTCTATCCAACCTCTCCCAAAAAGTCAAACCATCAAGTCCCGGTAGCATCCTAGTAAATCTTTTCTGCACTCTTTCTAGTTTAATAATATCCTTTCTATAATAGGGTGACCAGAACTGTACACAGTATTCCAAGTGTGGCCTCACCAATGCCCTGTACAACTTCAACAAGACATCCCAAATCCTGCATTCAATGTGCTGACCAATGAAACCAAGCATGCCGAATGCCTTCTTCACCACCCTATCTACCTGTGACTCCACATTCAATGAGCTATGAACCTGTACTCCGAGATCTCTTTGTTCTATAACTCTCCCCAATGCCCTACCATTAACGGAGTAGGTCCTGGCCCGATTCGATCTACCAAAATGCATCACCTCACATTTATCTAAATTAAACTCCATCTGCCATTCATCGGCCCACTGGCCCAATTTATCAAGATCCCGTTGCAATCCTAGATAACCTTCTTCACTGTCCACAATGCCACCAATTTTGGTGTCATCTGCAAACTTACTAACCATGCCTCCTAAATTCTCATCCAAATCATTAATATAAATAACAAATAACAGCGGACCCAGCACCGATCCTTGAGGCACACCGCTGGTCACAGGCCTCCCAGTTTGAAAAACAACCCTCTACAACCACCCTTTGTCTTCTGTCGTCAAGTCAATTTTGTATCCAATTGGCTACCCCACCTTGGATCCCATGAGATTTAACCTTATGTAACAACCTACCATGCGGTACCTTGTCAAAGGCTTTGCTAAAGTCCATGTAGACCACGTCTACTGCACAGCCCTCATCTATCTTCTTGGTTACCCCTTCAAAAAACTCAATCAAATTCATGAGACATGATTTTCCTCTCACAAAACCATGCTGACTGTTCCTAATCAGTCCCTGCCTCTCCAAATGCCTGTAGATCCTGTCCCTCAGAATACCCTCTAACAACTTACCCACTACAGATGTCAGGCTCACCGGTCTGTAGTTCCCAGGCTTTTCCCTGCCTCCCTTCTTAAACAAAGGCACAACATTTGCTACCCTCCAATCTTCAGGCACCTCACCTGTAGCGGTGGATGATTCAAATATCTCTGCTAGGGGACCCGCAATTTCCTCCCTAACCTCCCATAACGTCCTGGGATACATTTCATCAGGTCCTGGAGATTTATCTACCTTGATGCGCGTTAAGACTTCAGCACCTCCCTCTCTGTAATATGTACACTCCTCAAGACAACACTATTTATTTCCCCAAGTTCCCTAACATCCATGCCTTTCTCAAGTTGTTTAATTGTCCACCACCATTCACGACTGGATGTGGCAGGACTGCAGAGCTTTGATCTGATCCGTTTGTTGTGGAATCGCTTAGCTCTGTCCATCGCATGTTACTTCCGCTGTTTAGCATGCATGTCGTCCTGAGTTGCAGCTTCAACCAGGTTGGCACCTCATTTTTAGGTACGCCTGGTGCTGCTCCTGGCATGCTCTTCTACACTCCTCATTGAACCAGAGTTGATCCCCTGGCTTGTTGGTAATGTTAGAGTGAGGAATATGCCGGGCCATGAGGTTACAGATTGTGCTGGAATACAATTCTGCTGCCGCTGATGGCCCATAGCGCCTCATGGATGCCCACTTTTGAGCTGCTAGATCTGTTCTGAATCTATCCCATTTAGCACGGTGGTAGTGCCACACAACACGTTGGATGGCGTCCTCAGTGCGAAGACGGGACTTCGTCTCCACGAGGACTGTGCGGTGGTCACTCCTACCAATACTGTCATGGACAGATGCATTTGCAACAGGTAGATTGGTGAGGACCTGCCGCAGGCCCAGCCTGGCAGCTATGTCCTTCAGGACTCAGCCAGCTCGGTCAGTAGTGGTGCTACCGAGCCACTCTTGGTGATGGACATTGAAGTCCCCACCCAAAATACATTCTGTGCCCTTGCTACCCTCAGTGCTTCCTCCAAGTGGTGTTCAACATGGAGGAGGACTGATTCATCAGCTGAGGGAGGGCGGTAGGTGGTAATCAGCAGGAGGTTTCCTTGCCCATGTTTGACCTGATGCCATGACATTTCATGGGGTTCAGAATCAATGTTGAGGACTCCCAGGGCCACTCCCTCCTGACTGTATATCACTGAACCGCCACCTCTGGTGGGTCTGTCCTGCCGGTGGGACAGGACATACCCAGGGATGGTGATGGTAAAGTCTGGGACGTTGGCTGAAAGGTATGATTCTGTGAGTATGCCTATGTCAGGCTGTTGCTTGACTTGTCTGTGGAACAGCTCTCCCAATTTTGGCACAAGTCCCCAGATGTTAGTGAGGAGGACTTTGCAGGGTCGACTGGGCTTGGTTTGCCTTTGTCGTGTCCGGTGCCTAGTGGTCCGTCCGGTTTTATTCTTATTGTGACATTTTTTTAGCAAAATTTTGCAACTGAGTGGCTTGCTGGGCCATTAAGAATCAACCACATTGCTGTGGGTCTGGAGTCACACAAAGGCCAGACCGGGTAAGGACGGCAAGTTTCCTTCCTTAAAGGACATTAGTGAACCAGATGGGTTTTTACGACAATTCGGTAGTTTCATGGCCACCATTACTGATACTAGCATTTTAATTCCATATTTTATTTAATTAATTGAAATTAAATTCCCCAGCTGCTGTGAACATAAGAACATGAGAAATAGGAGCAGGAGTAGGCCAATCGGCCCCTCGAGGCTGCTCCGCCATTCAATAAGATCATGGCTGATCTGATCCTAACCTCAAATCTAAAGAACACAAGAAGTAGGAGCAGGACCCGGCCACTCAGCCCCTGGGCCCACTCCGCCACCCACAGGGCCTTGACCGATCCGAACTCAGCTTCATGTCCAATTTCCTGCCCGCTCCCCATAACCTCTAATTCCCTTTACTTCTAGGAAACTGTCTATTTCTGTTTTAAATTTATTTAATGATGTAGCTTCCACAGCTTCCTGGGGCAGCAAATTCCACAGACCTACTACCCTCTCAGTGAAGAAGTTTCTCCTCATCTCAGTTTTGAAAGAGCAGCCCCTTATTCTAAGATTATGCCCCCTAGTTCTAGTTTCACCCATCCTTGGGAACATCCTTACCACATCCACCCGATCAAGCCCCTTCACAATCTTATATGTTTCAATAAGATCGCCTCTCATTCTTCTGAACTCCAATGAGTAGAGTCCCAATCTACTCAACCTCTCCTCATATGTCCACCCCCTCATCCCCGGGATTAGCCGAGTGAACCTTCTTTGTACTGCCTCGAGAGCCAGTATGTCTTTTCTTAAGTATGGACACCCAAACTGTATGCAGTATTCCAGGTGCGGTCTCACCAAAACCTTATATAACTGCAGCAATACCTCCCTGTTTTTATATTCTATTCCCCTAGCAATAAAAGCCAACATTCCGTTGGCCTTCTTGATCACCTGCTGCACCTCATACTAACTTTTTGATTTTCTTGCACTAGGACCCCCAGACCCCTTTGTACTGCAGTACTTTCCAGTTTCTCACCATTAAGATAATAACTTGCTCTCTGATTTTTCCTGCCAAAGTGCATAACCTCACATTTTCCAATATTGTATTTCATCTGCCAAATCTCCGCCCACTCACCCAGCCTGTCTATATCCCCTTGTAGGTTTTTTATGTCCTCCTCACTCTCTACTTTCCATCCCATCTTTGTATCATCTGCAAACTTTGATATGTTACACTCGGTCCCCTCCTCCAAATCGTTAATATAGATTGTAAAGAGTTGGGGACTCAGCACCAACCCCTGCGGAACACCACTGGCTACAGGTTGACAGTCCGAGAATGAACCATTTATCCCAACTCTCTGCTTCCTGTTAGATAACCAATCCTCCACCCATGCCAGAATATTACCCCCACTCCAGTGATTCTTTATCTTGAGCAATAATCTTTTATGTGGCACCTTGTCGAATGCCTTCTGGAAGTCCAAATACACTACGTCCACTCGTTCCCCTTTATCCACCCTGTACGTTATGTCCTCAAAGAACTCAAGCAAATTTGTCAGACATTACTTCCCCTTCGTAAAGCCATGCTGACTTTGTCCTATTAAATTATGTTTATCTAAATGTTCCGTTACTGTCTCCTTAATAATAGACTCCAAAATTTTACCCACCACAGATGTTAGGCTAACTGGTATATAATTTCCAGCCTTCTGCCTACTACCCTTTTTAAATAAGGGTGTTACATTAGCAGTTTTCCAATCTGCCGGGACCTTTGCTGAGTCCAGAGAAGTTTGGAAAATTAATACCAAATGTGGTGGGATTTGAATTCATGACTCTGGATTATTAGTTCAGTAACATAACCACTATACTACCATACCCATATGAGGATTGAGTATAAAAGCAGGGAAGTTATGCTACAACTGTACAGGTGAGACCACACCTGGAGTACTGCGTACAGTTCCGATGCCCTTATTTCAGGAAGGACATACTTGCACTGGAGGCAGTTCAGAGAAGGTTCACTAAGTTGATTCCGGATATGGAAGGGTTGTCTTATGAGGAAACATTGAACGGGTTGGGTCCATACTCAATGGAGATCTTATTGAAACATACAAGATTCTGAGGGGACTCGATAGGGTCGATGCTGAGAGGATGTTACCCCTCATGGGGGAATCTAAATCTAGGGGGCATAGTCTCAGAATAAGGGGTCGCCCGTTTAAGACGGAAATGAGGAGGAATTTCTTCTCCCAGAGGGTCGTGAATCTTTGGAATTCTTTACTCCAAAAAGCTGTGGAGGCTGAGTCATTGAATACATTCAAGGCTGAGTTGGACAAATTTTTGATCAGCAAGAGAGTCAAAGGATATGGGGAAAGGGCGGTAAAGTGGAGTTGAGGTAAAAATCAGATCAGCCATGATCTCATTAAATGGTGGAGCAGGCTCAAGGGGCTGAATGGCCTACTCCTGCTCCTATGTCTTATGGTCTTATGGTCTTATTCGAGAGGTGGAGAGGTAAGGAGGTTTAGGGAGGGAATTCCAAAGCTTAGGGCCTTGGCAGCTGAAGGCACGGCCGCCAATAGTGGAGCGATGGAAATCGAGGATGCACAAGAGGCCAGAATTGGAGGAGCGCAGAGATCTCGGCATTTTGTAGGGCTGGAGGAGGTTATGGAGATAGGGAGGGGCGAGGGCCATGGAGGGATTTGAGAACAAGGATGAGAGTTTTAAAATTGAAGCATTGCTGGACCGTAAGCCAATGTAGGTCATCGAGCACAGGGGGTGATGGATGAACAGGACTTGATGTGAGTTAGGATACGGGCAGCAGAGTTTTGGATGAGCTCAAAGTTTACAGAGGGTGGATGATGGGAGGCCGGCTTGGAGAAAATTGGAATAGTCCAGTCTGTAGGTAACAAGAGCATGGATGAGGGTTTGAGCAGATGGGCTGAGGCACACTGGGCAGATAAGAAATAGGAGCAGGAGTAGGCCATACGGCCCCTCGAGCCTGCTCAGCATTACTTGGATATACAAGTTTTCCTGAGACCAAGGGAGATGAGATTTAAGCCAATGAGCCCAGATACAGCTCCCAGTGCGGAAGGTGGATTTACTCAGGAGCAGAGAATCCAGGAGGAACAGATAGTTCCTCTACAGACATAGGTTCATCACTCTGATAAATCTGGAGGCCAATCCCATCTTCCCAGTGGAAGGCAAGACAACCAGCTCATCCACACCAGCTGATAAGGACGAGGTTGTGTAAGTTCTGGAAACATTGCTGACTACAAGCCTATAGACATTAATCTATTCCAGAGACTGGCTCTCTCATGCTCTTAACTTGGTCAGATATCTAAAGAGTCTAATTCTAAATTAATCTCACCAATTTATATCAATCTCAGACACTGCTGTCAATTGTAAATTCATAATCACCATGCAGTTACAGCTCAATTAGTTTGTTGGAACTGAACTGTCTTTGTAACGTCTGTTATTTATTTCATCCTATCCAGTGGGGAATAGAGGGATATCCTGATAGGGTTAGATGAAGAGAGGTGGGAGGAGGCTCGTGAGGAGCATAAACACTGGGATAGACCAATTGGACCGAATGGCCAGTTTCTGTACTGTACATTCTATGTAATTCTACGTACTAATTATTCGCATATTCAATGTTCAAATGCAGCTAACTAAGATTCTACAGGTTAATAAACAATTGTTAGTTCATGACTTTGTTGTCTGACTTCTTTGATAATTGGCAAGAAAGGGTTAATTCATTGACTTGGTGGTTTGTGTGGATTCTGGTGGGAGGTCGATCGTGTAAAATTCTAATATAATCCAAACTGCTTGATGTAAATTGGCTGAGTCAAATTTAGACGTCATTAACTCCTAGGCACAGACTGGGTGATAAACCCCAGGCAGTTCCTTGTGTCAGAGTTCAGGTGAAAGGTTAAGGGTTTGTCTGGTGCCCTTGTTGAATATTCCTGTCAGAGTATCGATCCCAGAGTTCTTACAATATGAAAATTAGACCAATCCAGAAATATTTAAATAAATTCAGCACGTAGAATTGAAATTTAAAAATTATCAAAATCTAATTGACAATCTCAAAAAAGATGACAAATGGAGAGCAGTCCTAATGTGTGAAAACATGTAGTGTACTTCCACTGATTTGTAACTTAAATCCCTAAAGCCCTCTGCTGCTCTGTCTCCCTCGACCCCTTTAAGGCCCTCCTTAAAATCCACCCCTTCAATCAATCATTTGGTCACCCCCCCAACTTTACTATCTCCTTTTTTGGCTCGGTTTTGTCTGATCATGCCTCTGTGAAGCACTTTGGAACATTTTGCTGTTACAGGTAGAGTATGAATTGCTGCTGTCAGTCTACTGAACGGAGCTGGAATTCTGGGGGAAGTGTCTCGGGGCGGTACAGAACATATACCCAATTCAGGGGTGCGCCCCTGCCCCTGCCCCTGCCCCTGCCCCGTCCCAGAAAGCTAAAGGTTGACCTTCCATTTACAGAGCCAATGTTGTGCTCGGCTCTTCGAGGACGAGAGCAAGGATTTAGCTGCAGAGCTCAGTAACTAGTCACGCCTGCATTATTAATCCAAGATCTCGCTTTGTCCCAAAAGCAAATTGTTGGTTGACTACTTTGGGGAGGCCAATCTTTAAATTTAATTCTGCCCAAAGCCTTTAGCAACACTGGACACCAGGGACGCTCAGGCAACATGGCCAGAGTACATTGGGAAGTACATTGTGCGATGGGTCATAATATACTCACCCCCACTTAGGCCACAAATTCTGATCAGGGCAACGCAGGTAAGGCAGCATTTATTGCCCGAAGGATAGTAAGAGGGAACCACATAGTGTGTGGCTGGAGACATGGGAGGCCAGACCGGGTAAGGACGGCAGGTTTCCTTCCCTGAGGGACATTAGTGAACCAACAATCCAACAGCACCAGGGTTATTTTTCTGGTTGTAACCCACTTAAACTAAACAAGTTAACACCCATGTCACAATAACAGACAACGCATTAAACTTTCACCTGCTATTTTCGCCCACTGAAATCGCCAGGCTTGAAGATTCCCGAAAATGCTAAGCAAAAGTAATTGGGTCTGGGTAAAACGGACAGAGGAACACAAACACCAGTCTCCGTCACCTCTTGCAGAAATGGGTCCACTCAACTCAACTGCTCAGCAAAGTAGGCAAGATACCAACATCTGGGGGACCCCGCCCGACCCTGATCCTTGAGTTTATATAGTAGGAACATAGGAACATAGGAACAGGAGTAGGCCATTCAGCCCCTCGTGCCTGCTCCGCCATTTGATAAGATCATGGCTGATCTGTGATCTAACTCCATATACCTGCCTTTGGCCCAGATCCCTTAATACCTTTGGTTGCCAAAAAGCTATCAATCTCAGATTTAAAATTATCAATTCGTAAAGACCAAAAATGGTACAATGGAACTGGTTCAGAAGATGAATGTTCATCTTTAGCAGATAAATGAGCCATGAACTTATGTAGTGGGATAGGAATAGATGAGCCAGAATTTCCTCCAAATGACCATCGAGAAGACCAAAGCCGACACTGTCAAGCCCACCAAAACGACACACTATCACCAAACCCACCAAAACCACACACCATCAACAAACCCACCAAAACCACACACTATCACCAAACCCACCAAAACCACACACCATCAACAAGCCCACCAAAACCACACACCATCAACAAACCCACCAAAACGACACACTATCACCAAACCCACCAAAACCACACACTATCACCAAACCCACCAAAACCACACACCATCAACAAGCCCACCAAAACCACACACCATCAACAAGCCCACCAAAACCACACACCATCAACAAGCCCACCAAAACCACACACCATCAACAAACCCACCAAAACCACACACCATCAACAAACCCACCAAAACGACACACTATCACCAAACCCACCAAAACCACACACTATCACCAAACCCACCAAAACCACACACCATCAACAAGCCCACCAAAACCACACACCATCAACAAGCCCACCAAAACCACACACCATCAACAAGCCCACCAAAACCACACACCATCAACAAGCCCACCAAAACCACACACTATCACCAAACCCACCAAAACCACACTACATCATCAAACTAACCAAAACTTCACACCCTTACCATACCCACCAATACGACATGCCTCACAGCCTTGCCCCAAGCAAACTTCAGCAAAGGAGGACAAAAAGATTGATTAAGAGGGGGAAAATAGAGTATGAGAGTAAACTAGCAGGGAACATAAAAACTGACTATAAAAGCTTCAATCAATATGTCGCGAAAAAGATTAGTGAAGACAAATGTAGGTCCCTTACAGTCAGAAAAGGGGGAAATTATAATGGGGAACAAAGAAATGGCAGAACAATTAAACACATACTTCAGTTCTGTCTTCACAAAGGAGGACACAAATAACCTACCAGAAATGTTAGGGAACCAAGGGTCTAGTGAGAGGGAGGAACTGAAGGAAACCAGTATTAGTAAAAAAATAGTGCAAGGGAAGTCAATGGGGCTAAAGGCTGACAAATCCCCAGGGCCTGATAATCTACATCCCAGAGTGCTAAAGGAAGTGGCCCTGGAAATAGTGGATGCATTGGTGATCATCTTCCAAAATTCTATAGACTCTGGAACAGTTCCGACAGATTGGAGGGTGGCAAATGTAACCCCACTATTTAAAAAAGGAGGGAGAGAAAAAACAGTGAATTACAGACCAGTGAGCCTAACATCAGTAGTGGGGAAAATGCAGGAGTCCATTATAAAAGATGTGATAACAGAACACTTGGAAGGCATTAATGGGATTGAACAAAGACAACATGGGTTTATGAAAGGGAAATCATGCTTAACAAATCTACTGGAGTTTTTTGAGAATGTAACCAGTAGAATAGATAGGGGAGAACCAGTGGATGTGGTAGAATCATAGAATCATAGAAGTTTACAACACGGAAACAGGCCCTTCGGCTCAACATGTCCATGTCGCACACTTTATACCACTAAGCTAGTCCCAATTGCCTGCACTTGGCCCATATCCCTCTATACCCATCGTACCCATGTAACTGTCCATGGTGAGAGTGACTGCCCTTGACATCAAGGCAGCATTTGACCGAGTGTGGCACCAAGGAGCCCGAGTAAAATTGAAGTCAATGGGAATCAGGGGGAAAACTCTCCAGTGGCTGGAGTCATACCTAGCACACAGGAAGATGGTAGTGGTTGTTGGAGGCCAATCATCTCAGCCCCAGGGCATTGCTGCAGGAGTTCCTCAGGGCAGTGTCCTTGGCCCAACCATCTTCAGCTGCTTCATCAATGACCTTCCCTCCATCATAAGGTCAGAAATGGGGATGTTCGCTGATGACTGCACAGTGTTCAGTTCCATTCGCAACCCCTCAGATAATGAAGCAGTCCGAGCCTGCATGCAGCAAGACCTGGACAACATCCAGGCTTGGGCTGATAAGTGGCAAGTAACATTCGTGCCAGATAAGTGCCAGGCAATGACCATCTCCAACAAGAGAGAGTCTAACCACCTCCCCTTGACATTCAATGGCATTACCATCGCCGAATCCCCCACCATCAACATCCTGGGGGTCACCATTGACCAGAAACTTAACTGGACCAGCCATATAAATACTGTGGCTACGAGAGCAGGTCAGAGGCTGGGTATTCTGCGGCGAGTGACTCACCTCCTGACTCCCCAAAGCCTTTCCACCATCTACAAGGCACAAGTCAGGAGTGTGATGGAATACTCTCCACTTGCCTGGATGAGTGCAGCTCCAACAACACTCAAGAAGCTCGACACCATCCAAGATAAAGCAGCCCGCTTGATTGGCACCCCATCCACCACCCTAAACATTCACTCCCTTCACCACCGGCGCACTGTGGCTGCAGTGTGTACCATCCACAGGATGCACTGCAGCAACTCGCCAAGGCTTCTTTGACAGCACCTCCCAAACCCGCGACCTCTACCACCTAGAAGGACAAGAGCAGCAGGCGCATGGGAACAACACCACCTGCACGTTCCCCTCCAAGTCACACACCATCCCGACTTGGAAATATATCGCCGTTCCTTCATCGTCGCTGGGTCAAAATCCTGGAACTCCCTTCCTAACAGCACTGTGGGAGAACCGTCACCACACGGACTGCAGCGGTTCAAGAAGGCGGCTCACCACCACCTTCTCGAGGGCAATTAGGGATGGGCCATAAATGCCGGCCTTGCCAGCGACGCCCACATCCCGTGAACGAGTAAAAAAAAATGCTTTTTAAAAGACAAAATTGTACCCGCCTCTACTACTGCCTCTGGCAGCTCGTTCCAGACACTCACCACCCTTTGAGTGAAAAAATTGCCCCTCTGGCCCCTTTTGTATCTCTCCCCTCTCACCTTAAATCTATGCCCCCTCGTTATAGACTCCCCTACCTTTGGAAAAAGATTTTGACTATCTACCTTATCTATGCCCCTCATTATTTTATAGACTTCTATAAGATCACCCCTCAACCTCCTACTCTCCAGGGAAAAAAGTCTCAGTCTATCCAACCTCTCCCTATAAGTCAAACCATCAAGTCCCGGTAGCATCCTAGTAAATCTTTTCTGCACTCTTTCTAGTTTATTAATATCCTTTCTATAATAGGGTGACCAGAACTGTACATTGGCGAGACCATGCAGACGCTGCGACAACGGATGAACGGACACCGCGCAACAATCGCCAAACAGGAGGGTTCCCTCCCAGTCGGGGAACACTTCAGCAGTCATGGACATTCATCCACCAACCTTCGGGTAAGCGTACTCCAAGGCGGCCTTCGAGACACACGACAACGCAAAATCATCGAGCAGAAATTGATAGCCAAGTTCCGCACCCATGAGGACGGCCTCAACCGGGATCTTGGGTTCATGTCACGCTACACGTTACCCCACCAGCGAACAAATGTTATCTGTTTTTAATATAACGGGTCAGTTGCTGTCTTTTCTATGTTTCTACCTCTCTATCTCTGTTTTTTTTTGTTTGTTGTTTTTTTTTGGTGATTTGTATATTCTGTGAGACCTGGCAGGTAACACCTGTCTGTCTGCACACTGATTGCCTTGGCAACGGGCAGTTGAAAAAACTGTCTGTACTCACCAAGCATTGTTCTGTGAATTATAAATGCGATTTCATTTCGAGGATTTCATTTTCACATCGTTCACCTGAGGAAGGAGGAAGCCTCCGAAAGCTTGTGAATTTAAAATAAAATTGCTGGACTATAACTTGGTGTTGTAAAATTGTTTACAATTGTCAACCCCAGTCCATCACCGGCATCTCCACATCAGAACTGTACACAGTATTCCAAGTGTGGCCTTACTAATGTCTTGTACAACTTCAACAAGACATCCCAACTCCTGTATTCAATGTTCTGACCAATGAAACCAATGCCTTCTTCACCACCCTATCCACCTGTGACTCCACTTTCAAGGAGCTATGAACCTGTACTCCTGGATCTCTTTGTTCTATAACTCTCCCCAACACCCTACCATTAACGGAGTAGGTCCTGGCCCGATTCGATCTACCATGCGGTACCTTGTCAAAGGCTTTGCTAAAGTCCATGTAGACCACGTCTACTGCACAGCCCCCTTCAAAAAACTCAATCAAATTCGTGAGACATGATTTTCCTCTCACAAAACCATGCTGACTGTTCCTAATCAGTCCCTGCCTCTCCAAATGCCTGTAGATCCTGTCTCTCAGAATACCCTCTAACAACTTACCCACTACAGATGTCAGGCTCACCGGTCTGTAGTTCCCAGGCTTTTCCCTGCCGCCCTTCTTAAACAAAGGCACAACATTTGCTACCCTCCAATCTTCAGGCACCTCACCTGTAGCTGTCGATGATTCAAATATCTCTGCTAGGGGACCCGCAATTTCCTCCCTAACCTCCCATAACGTCCTGGGATACATTTCATCAGGTCCCGGAGATTTATCTACCTTATGGTGTATTTGGATTTTCAGAAGGCTTTTGATAAGGTCCCACACAAGAGGTTAGTGTGCAAAATTAAAGCACATGGGATTGGGGGGAATATATTGGCTTGGATTGAGAATTGATTGACAGACAGGAAACAGGGAGTAGGAATAAACAGGTCTTTTTCCGGGTGTCAGGCAGTGACTAGTGGGGTACCGCAGGGATCAGTGCTTGGGCCCCAGCTATTCACAATATATATCAATGATTTGGATGAGGAAATTAAATGTAACATTTCCAAGTTTGCAGACGACTCAAAGCTGGGGTGGAATGTGAGCTGTGAGGAGGATGCAAAGAGGCTCCAATGTGATTTAGACAAGTTGGGTGAGTGGGCAAGAACATGGCAGATGCAGTATAACGTGGATAAATGTGAGGTTATCCACTTTGGTTGTAAAAACAGAAAGGCAGATTATTATCTGAATGGTGATAGATTGGGAAAAGGGGAGGTGCAACGAGACCTGGGTGTCCTTGTACACCAGTCGCTGAAAGTGAGCATTCAGGTGCAGCAAGCAGTTAGGAAGGTGAATGGTATGTTGGCCTTCATTACAAGAGGATTTGAGTACAGGAGCAGGGATGTCCTACTGCAGTTATACAGGATTTGATGAGACCACATCTGGAGTATTGTGTGCAGTTTTGGTCTCCTTAACTGAGGAAGGATGTCCTTGCCATGGAGGGAGTGCAACGAAAGTTTACCAGACTGATTCCTGGGATGGCAGGACTGATGTATGAGGAGAGATTGGGTCGACTTGGCCTATATTCACTCGAGTTAAGAAGAATGAGAGCTGATCTCATTGAAGCATATCAAATTTTAACAAGACTAGGCAGACTAGATGCAGGGAGGATGTTCCCGATGGCTGGGGAATCCAGAACCAGGGGTCACAGTCTCAGGATACGGGGTATGCCATTTAGAACCGAGATGAGGAGAAATTTCTTCACTCAGAGGGTGGTGAACCTGTGGAATTCTCTACCACAGAAGGCAGTGGAGGCCAAGTCATTAGATGCATTCAAGAAGGAGATAGATATATTTCTTAATGCTAAAGGGATCAAGGGATATGGGGAAAAAGCGGGAACAGGGTACTGAGTTAGACGATCAGCCCTGATCATTTTGAATGGCGGAGCAGGCCCGAAGGGCCGAATGGCCTACTCTTGCTCCTATTTTCTATGTTTCTATGTTTCTATGTAAACTCTGTAATCCCTGATCCTCTGACTCCAGCCTCCTTTGCAGGCTCCTCCTGCTGCACTATTAATGTTGTTCTCTCAGCCATAGATTCAAGGTAAAATGCGGGAGGTTTAGAGGGGATTTGAGAAAGAACTTTTTCACCCAGAGGGTGGTTGGAGTCTGGAACTCACTGCCTGAAAGGGTTGTGGAGGCAGGAACCCTCACAACATTCAAGAAGCATTTGGATGAGCACTTGAAATGCCATAGCATACAAGGCTACGGACCAAATGCTGGAATATGGGATTAGAGTAGACAGGGCTTGATGGCCGGCGCGGACACAATGGGCCGAAGGGCCTCTATCCGTGCTGTATAACTCTATGACTCTATGACTCTATACTCCCTAGAACTCCTTCCCCAAACCCCTCTGTCTCTTTGCATTGCTCTCGCTGTCTCTGCCATCACCAGCTCTGAGCGATTGGCCCTCTTCTGACTCTCAGTCAAGTATTTAAGGTGAAGAGTGCCCACCATTTCTTAATTTAGCGTACTGGATTTTAAATTTTGTTATGTTCGATTTTAAGTGTCAGGTAAACAATATTAGAACATGTTTTCAATTTTGTCACGGAAATGATCAGGATTGAGCTGGAGTCACAGACAGGGCCTCGCTGGATAACGTGCTTCCAGCTGTCACTCCTCTCCAGGCACTGCTCAGGCCAGCTCCATGAGGCAAATCTCCTTCCGTGCCTTTTCGTTACTCAGAGCAGCTTATCTTCCAGAAGTGCCCAAAGGCCTGGAAAGAAGATTCACGAGAGCCAACCTACCAGGAAAGGGAGAAGAGGAGACCTTCTGCTGATTACCACCTACCGCCCTCCTTCAGCTGATGAATCAGTCCTCCTCCATGTTGAATACCACTTGGAGTAAGCACTGAGGGTAGCAAGGGCACAGAATGTACTCTGGGTGGGGGACTTCAATGTCCATCACCAAGAGTGGCTTGGTAGCACCACTACTGACCGAGCTGGCTGAGTCCTGAAGGATATATCTGCCAGACTGGGCCTGCGGCAGGTGGTGAGCCAAACAACATGATGGAAAAAACTTACTTGACCTCGTCCTCACCAATCTACCTGTCGCAAATGCATCTGTCCACGACAGTATTGGTAGGAGTGACCACCGCACAGTCCTCGTGGAGACGAAGTCCCATCTTCGCACTGAGGACACCATCCAACGTGTTGTGTGGCACTACCACTGTGCTAAATGGGATAGATTCAGAACAGATCTAGCAGCTCAAAACTGGGCATCCATGAGGCACTGTGGGCCATCAGTAGCAGCAGAACTGTATTCCAGCACAATCTGTAACCTCATGGCCCGGCATATTCCTCACTCTACCATTACCAACAAGCCAGGGGATCAACCCTGGTTCAATGAGGAGTGTAGAAGAGCATGCCAGGAGCAGCACCAGTTGTACCTAAAAATGAGGTGCCAACCTGGTGAAGCTACAACTCAGAACTACATGCATGCTAAACAGCGGAAGCAACATGCTATAGACAGAGCTAAGCGATTCCACAACCAACGGATCAGATCAAAGTTCTGCAGTCCTGCCACATCCAGTCGTGAATGGTGGTGGACAATTAAACAACTAACGGGAGGAGGAGGCTCTGCAAATATCCCCATGCTCAATGATGGCAGAGTCCAGCAAAAGACAAGGCTGAAGCGTTTGCAACCATCTTCAGCCAGAAGTACTGAATGGATGATCCATCTCGGCCTCCTCCCGATATCCCCACCATCACAGAAGCCAGTCTTCAGCCAATTCGATTCACTCCACGTGATATCAAGAAACGGCTGAGTGCACTGGATACAGCAAAGGCTATGGGCCCCGACAACATCCCGGCTGTAGTGCTGAAGACTTGTGCTCCAGAACTAGCTGTGCCTCTAGCCAAACTGTTCCAGTACAACTACAACACTGGCATCTACCCGACAATGTGGAAAATTGCCCAGGTTTGTCCTGTCCACAAAAAGCAGGACAAATCCAATCTGGCCCATAACCGCCCTATCAGTCTACTCTCAATCATCAGCAAAGTGATGGAAGGTGTCGTCAACAGTGCTATCAAGCGGCACTTACTCACCAATAACCTGCTCACTGATGCTCAGTTTGGGTTCCGCCAGGACCACTCGGCTCCAGACCTCATTACAGTCTTGGTCCAAACATGGACAAAAGAGCTGAATTCCAGAAGTGAGGTGAGAGTGACTGCCCTTGACATCAAGGCAGCATTTGACCGAGTGTGGTACCAAGGAGCCCTCGTAAAATTGAAGTCAATGGGAATCAGGGGGTAAACTCTCTAGTGGCTGGAGTCATACCAAGCACACAGGAAGATGGTAGTGGTTGTTGGAGGCCAATCAACTCAGCCCCAGGACATTGCTGCAGGAGTTCCTCAGGGCAGTGTCCTAGGTCCAACCATCTTCAGCTGCTTCATCAATGACCTTCCCTCCATCATAAGGTCAGAAATGGGGATGTTCGCTGATGATTGCACAGTGTTCAGTTCCATTCGCAACCCCTCAGATAATGAAGCAATCCAAGCCCGCATGCAGCAAGACCTGGACAACATCCAGACTTGGGCTGATAAGTGGCAAGTAACATTCATGCCAGACAAGTGCCAGGCAATGACCATCTCCAACAAGAGAGAGTCTAACCACCTCCCCTTAACATTCAATGGCATTACCATCGCCGAATCCCCCACCTTCAACATCCTGGGGGTCACCATTGACCAGAAACTTAACTGGACCAGCCATATAAATACTGTGGCTACAAGAGCAGGTCAGAGGCTGGGTATTCTGCGGCGAGTGACTCACCTACTGAATCCACAAAGCCTTTCCACCATCTACAAGGCACAAGTCAGGTGTGTGATGGAATACTCTCCACTTGCTTGGATGAGTGCAGCTCCAACAACACTCAAGAAGCTCGACACCATCCAGGACAATGCAGCCCGCTTGATTGGCACCCCATCCACCACCCTAACCATTCACTCCCTTCACCACCGGCGCACCGTGGCTGCAATGTGTACCATCCACAGGATGCACTGCAGCAACTCGCCAAGGCTTCTTCGACAGCACTTCCCAAACCCGCAACCTCTACCACCTAGAAGGACAAGGGCAGCAGGTACATGGGAACAACACCACCTGCACGTTCCCCTCCAAGTCACACACCATCCCGACTTGGAAATATATCGCCGTTCCTTCATCGTCGCTGGGTCAAAATCCTGGAACTCCCTTCCTAACAGCACTGTGGGAGAACCTTCACCACACGGACTGCAGCGGTTCAAGAAGGCGGCTCACCACCACCTTCTCAAGGGCAATTAGGGATGGGCAATAAATGCCGGCCTCGCCAGCGATGCCCACATCTCATGAAGGAATGAAAAAAAAAGAGAGGGAGAGAGAGAGAGCAGGGCAGAGAAGGGAGGGAAAGGGAGAGGGGGGAGATAGAGAGAGCAGGGCAGAGGATGGAAGGAAACGGAGAGAGAGAGAGCAAGGCAGAGGAGGGAAGGAAACGGAGAGAGAGAGAGCAAGGCAGAGGAGGGAGGGAAATGGAGAGAGAGAGAGCAGGGCAGAGGAGGGAGGGAAAGGGAGAGAGAGAGAGCAGGGCAGAGGAGGGAGGGAAAGGGAGAGAGGGGGAGAGAGAGAGGGAGCAGGGCAGAGGAGGGAAGGAAAGCGAAAGAGGGAAAGAAGAGAAAGCAAGAGAAAAAGAGATTAAACAGACAAAAATCACAAACTAAATACTACCTGTTGAGATGTATACTGCCCATTACAGGAAAATTGTACATCATTATTTCAGAGAACGATTTCAAACTGAATGAAGGATTGTGTTCAGTAATTATCATATAATATAAACATCTTCAAAATGACGAAAAACATCACTGTAAGATGTGGAGATCCTCGTGGAGACTCAGTGTGATTACCGTCACAGGGCAGCTCCCCACCTCTGATTCGAGACCGTTGACAATCTGCCTCTTTCCTTCAATCTGCCCTCTTGCCATTCATTCTCTGCTCTGTAATTGAAATTAGCATAAAAGATATTTGGGGCTGAACCTGCCCATCAAAAGACAAAAGGACGACTTCTGATTGGGTGGCATTTGATCATGAACCTGAATCCCATTTCATTGATGTGAAATAGCTCAGATTTTGGGAGCTCAGCTCCTGTCAGACAGACGCCTCCCACACTGCAGCAAAGCTCACCATGTCGTGATTGAGATTAATCCTGTGCTTCAAGAAGTTTGATTGTTGTAGTCGTTGTATTTGATCATTCGAAGCGGTCACTGTTATCCATTAGTCACTGCTACTCATCGAGCCCAAACCTTGGATCTTACCGTTATAGGTCAGAGAATCATACAGCTCAGGAGAAGGCCATTCAGCCCATTGTGCCTGTGCTGGCTCTTTGAAAGAGCTATCCAATTAGTCCCACTCCCCCTGCTCTTTCCCCGTAGCCCTGCAAATTTTTCCCTTCAAGTATTTATCCAATTCCCTTTTGAAAGTTATTATTGAATCTGCTTCCACCGCCCTTTCAGGCAGCGCATTCCAGATCAGAACAACTCGCTGCATGATGAAATTTCTCCTCATCTCCCCTCTGCTTCTTTTGCCGATCACCTTAAATCTGTGTCCTCCAGTTACTGACCCTTCTGCCACTGGAAACAGTTTCTCCTTATTATCTCTATCAAAACCCTTCATGATTTTGAACACCTCTATAAAATCTCCCCTTAACCTTCTCTGCTCTAAGGAGAACAATCCCAGCTTCTCCAGTCTCTCCACATAACTGAAGTCCCTCATCCCTGGAACCATTCTAGTAAATCTCCTTTGTACCCTCTCTAAGGCCTTGATATCATAGAATCATAGAAAATTTACAGGAGGCCATTCAGCCCATCGTGTCCGCCCCGGCCGAATATGAGCCAGCCAGCCTAATCCCACTTGCCAGACCTGTAGGTTACGGCACTTCAGGAGCACATCCAGGTATTTTTAAATGAGTTGAGGGTTTCTGCCTCTACCACCCTCTCAGGCAGTGAGTTCCAGACCCCCACCACCCTCTGGGTGAAAACATTTTCCACAGTTCCCCTCTAATCCTTCGGAAAGTGTGATACCCAGAATTGGACACAATACTCCAGTTGAGGTCTAACCAGTGTTTCTATAAAGGTTTAGCATAACTTCCTTGCTTTTGTACTTTGTGCCTCTGTTTGTAACCACAGGATCACTTATGCTTTTTTAACAACCTTATCAACCTGTCCTGCCACCTTCAAAGATTTGTGCATGTGCACTCCCAGGTCTCTCTGTTCCTGCACCCACTTTAAAATTGTACCATTTCGTTTATATTTCCTCTCCTCATTCATCCTTCCAAAATGCATCACTTCACACTTCTCCGCATAAAATTGCATCTGCTATTTTCGCTAAAAAAGAGAAGAATGAGGGGTGACCTGATAGAGGTTTTTCAGATTATGAAAGGGTTTGATAGGGTAGACGTAGAGAAAATGTTTCCACTTGTGGGGAGACCAGAACTAGAGGTCATAAATATAAGATAGTCACTAATAAATCCAATGTTTTAGCCATAAACTTCCAAAGCTCTCAATTCAGGAACTGTCCCTTTAGATTGAAAAATTGCAAACTCTAAGATTTAAGATGAGAGCGAGAAACCAGGAAATTACAGACCTGTTAGTTTAACATCTATTGTTGGGAGGTTATTGGAATCAATAATTAAAGACAGAGTGACTGAGCACTTCGAGAAATTTGAGCTGATTAGAGAGCGCCAACATGGATTTGTAAAGTGTAGGTCATGTCTAACAAACCTAACTGAATTTTTTGAGGAAGTAACTAAAGTAGTAGACAGGGGAATGTCCATGGATGTAGTTTATATGGACTTGCAGAAGGCATTCGATAAGGTTCCACATAAAAGATTGTTAGCTAAAATTAAAGCTCAAGCAATTGAAGGCAAATTATTGACCTGGTTAGGAGACTGGTTTGGCGGTGGAGGACAGAGAGTGGAGATAATGGGTGTGTGCTCGAATTGGAAGGAAGTGACTGGTGGTGTCTGGATCTGTGCCGGGACCTCAACTACTCACTAGATTTATTAATGACTTAGATAACACAATAGAGAGCCAGATATCCAAGTTTGCCAATGATACAGAGATTGGTGGCACATTAAGTAGTGTAGGCGGGAGCACAAAATTACAAAGAGACATTGATAGATTAAGTGAGTGGGCAAAACTGTGGCAGATGGATTTCAACACAGGTAAGTGTGAGGTCGTCCATTTTGGACCAAACAAGGATAAATCCGAGTATTTTTAATGGTGAAAAGCTCGGAACAGTGGAGGTCCAAAGAGCTTTAGGGGTCCATGTACACAGATCACTGAAATGGACATTTATCACCTACATTATTTTGAACAATGTGCATTTATCAATGTTAAATTGAATTCGGTATTTCTCTGCCCAATTACATAACCAATCTAAAATACATTCTAAAACACACGAAGGCTCTCTGGTCCCTATATCGTTGACCCAGCTTCTTGACCTCTCTTCATGTGCTACCATTGCATTCCTCGGTCCTTCAATGTGGAACACAGGAAGATAGGAACAGGACGAGGCCATTTCGCCCCTCGAGCCTGTTCTGCCAATCAATGAGATCATGGCTGATCTGTGACCTAACTCCATATACCCACCTTAGCCCCATATCCCTTAATACCTTTGGTTAACAAAAATCTGTCAATCTCAGATTTAAAATTAACTAGCTAGCACCAGCTGCCATTTGTGAAAGAGAGTTCCAAACTTCTCCCACCCTTTGTGTGTAGAAGTGTTTTCTAACTTCACTCCTGAAAGTCCTGGCTCAAATTTTTAGGCTATGTCCCCTCGTCCTTTTTTTTTATTCATTCATGGGATGTGGGCGCCGCTGGCGAGGCCGGCATTTATTGCCCATCCCTAATTGCCCTTGAGAAGGTGGTGGTGAGCCGCCTTCTTGAACCGCTGCAGTCCGTGTGGTGACGGTTCTCCCACAGTGCTGTTAGGAAGGGAGTTCCAGGATTTTGACCCAGCGACGATGAAGGAACGGCCGATATATTTCCAAGTCGGGATGGTGTGTGACTTGGAGGGGAACGTGCAGGTGGTGTTGTTCCCATGTGTCTGGTGCCCTTGTCCTTCTAGGCTAGAGGTCGCGGGTTTGGGAGGTGCTGTCGAAGGTGCTAGACTCCCCTACCAGCGGAAATAGTTTCTCTCTATCTACCCTATCAGTTCCCCTTAATATCTTGATAACTTTGATCAAATCACCCCTTAATCTTCTAAATTCCAGGGAATACAACCCTAGTTTGTATAATCTCCTCATAATTTAACCCTTGAAGTCCGGGTATCATTCTAGTAAATCTACGCTGCACTCCCTCCAAGGCCAATATATCCTTCCTAAGGTGTGGTGCCCAGAACTGCTCTCAGTACTCCAGGTGCGGTCTAACCAGGGTTTTGTATAGCTGCAGCATAACTTCTGCCCCCTTGTACTCTAGTCCTCTAGATATAAAGGCCAGCATTCCATTAGCCTTTTTGATTATTTTCTGTACCTGTCCATGGCATTTTAATGAACTATGTACATGGACCACTAAGTAGATAAGTCGCCCGGTCCCAGATTGCTGAGAGAAGTAAGGGTGGAAATTGCAGAGGTACTGGCCATTATCTTCCAATCATCCTTAGATATGGGAGTGGTGCCAGAGGACTGGAGAATTGCAAATGTTACACCCTTGTTCAAAAAAGGGTGTAAGGATAAACCCAGCAACTACAGGCCAGTCAGTTTAACCTCGGTGGTGGGGAAGTTTTTAGAAACGATAATCCAGGACAAAATTAATAGTCATTTGGATAAGTGTGGACTAATAAAGGAAAGCCAGCACAGATTGTTAAAGGCAAATCGTGTTTAACTAACCTGATTGAATTTTTTGATGGGGTAACAGAGAGGTTTGATGAGTGCAATGCGGTTGACGTTGTGTATATCGACTTTCAAAAAGTGTTTGATAAAGTGCCACGTAATAGGCTTGTGAGCAAAATTGAAGCCCATGGAATAAAAGGGGCAGTGGCAACATGAATACAGAATTGGCTATGGACAGGAAACAGAGAGTAGTGGTGAACAGTTGTTTTTCGGACTGGAGGGAGGTGTACAGTGGTGTTCCCCAGGGGTCAGTGCTGGGACCACTGCTTTTCTTGATATATATTAATGACTTGGACTTGGGTGTACAGGGCACAATTTCAAAATTTGCAAATGACACAAAATTTGGAAGTGTAGTGAACAGTGAGGAGGATAGTGATAGACTTCAAGAGGATATAGACAGGCTGGTGGAATGGGCGGACACATGGCAGATGAAATTTAACGCAGAGAAGTGTGAAGTGATACATTTTGTTAGGAAGTTGTTTTGAACCTTTATAAAACACTGGTTCAGCCACAACTGGAGTATTGTGTCCAATTCTGGGCACCGCACTTTAGGAAGGATGTGAAGGCCTTAGAGAGGGTGCAGAAAAGATTTACTAGAATAGTTCCAGTGATGTAGGGCTTCAGTTATGTGGATAGACTGGAGAAGCTGGGGTTGTTCTCCTTGGAGTTGAGGAGGTTGAGAGGAGATTTGATAGAAGCGTCCAATATCCTGAAGGGTTTAGATAAAGTAAATAAAGAGAAACTGTTTCTATTGGCGGAAGGGTCGAGAACACAGATTTAAGTGGCTTTCAAAAAAGAGTTCAATAAATAGTTTAAGGGAAGAAAATTGCAGGGCTATGGAGAAAGAGAGGGGGAATGGGACTAACTGGATTGCTCTTATAAAAAGCCGACATGGGCTCGATGGGCCAAATGGCCTCCTTCTGTGCTGTCACCATTCTATGATTCTATGATTCTGTTATTCTATGATTTTATCGAATGCCTTCTGGAAGTCCATATAAACAACATCCATTGACATTCCCCTGTCCACTACTTTAGTCACCTCTTCAAAAAATTCAATCAGATTCATCAGGCACGACCTACCTTTCACAAATCCATGCTGGCTCTCTCTGATCAGCTGAAAATTTTCAAGGCGTTCAGTCACTCTATCCTTAATTATAGACTCCAGTAATTTCCCCACAACAGATGTTAGGCTAACTGGTCTATAATTCCCCGGTTTCCCTCTCTCACCTTTCTTAAAAATCGGAGTGACATGTGCAATTTTCCAATCTAGAGGGACAGTTCCTGAATCTAGAGAACTTTGAAAGATTATAGTTAGGGCATCTGCAATGTTCTCACCTACTTTCTTTAAAACCCTGGGATGGAAACCATCTGGTCCTGGGGATTTGTCACTCTTTAGTGCCATTATTTTCCTCATTACTGTTAATTTGTTTACGTTAATTATGGTGAGTTCTCGTCCTTGATTCAAAATTAGTTTCCTTGGGGTGTCAGGCATGCTATCCTCTTCCCACACTGTAAATACTGACGCAAAGTATGAACATGTCCGCCATTTCCTTATTTTCATTTATAATCTCACCATTATCAGTTTTTAAGGGGCCCACATTGCTCCTGACCACCCTCTGTTTCCTAATATAATTGTAAAATTGTTTGTGTTGATTTTGATATCCCTTGCAAGTTTCTTTTCATACTCCCTTTTTGTAGCTCTTACTGTCTGTTTTGTCACCATTTGCTGTTCTTTGTATCTCTCCCAGTTGCCAGGATCTGTGCTATTTTTTGCATTTTTGTTTGCTTTTTCTTTTAGTTTGATGTTGTTCTTTTACCTCTTTTGTCGTCCATGGCTGTTTTTTTTGGCAAGTAGAGCTCTTGCCCCTCAGGGGTATAAACTGGTTCTGTATCACGTTAAATTCTTTTTTGAACCTCTCCCACTGATCTCCTGTCGTTTTACCCATTAACAGATTTGCCCAGTTTACTGTGGACAGTCTCTGTCTCATCCCGTTGAAATCGGCCTTACCTAAATTTAGAATCTTAGCAGCTGATACGAGTTTCTCCCTTTCAAACACAACGTTGAACTCGATCATATTATGATCGCTGTTAGATAAATGTTCACGCACCGTTAGGCTGTTAACTAAATCTGGCTCATTCCTCATTATTAAATCTAATATGGCCTTGTCAAAACCTCTCTGAAATTCCAATTTCACTACCTACTGTATCCATAATGACCTTATAATGTGAGGCAGGCTAGCTCGGTCGGACTTTCCCAGTCTATACCCATGGTGGTCTGTTCATTATTAAACTAATGCTACACAGACCCCATCCAATCTACCTCATCCCTCCAACCTGCCCTTTAGCAGGAGTTACTGCATCGTGATCAAGAGTCGGAACCCCATTTGGTTTGTCCCTATTCGAAGTGTCCAGTCCAATCGTTGTCTCAACTCTTGTGCCCAGGAACACAAATCAGGGATTCTGGTCTTTGTTTCAAGTGAAACCATCTAATAAATCTCCAGGTCTCGTTAATCTCCATAATGTACGTATAGGGTTTATATGTTTGTGCTAAATGTTCAGTGGGAACTGCTTTCTCTGCTGCATGGAACTTTCCTCTATGGTCTTCAGTTATTGTAAGGATTAGGAGAGCAAGATTCCTCGTGGTAAAGGGTCAAGGAACAGAGAGTGAAGGGCCACAGTTATGTTTACAATTGGTTACCAAGAGATTCCTGATCTGCTAACCTTTTAACTACATTTCAATGAGATTCAGCAGTGCCTGGGCTAGGAAGTTACTAAGAGTGCCTGCAAATCCTGTTTTGCACTGTTTGAGAAACCAGAAAAAGATACTGAACTTCACAATGGGGAGGAACCAACTGGCTCCACAATAGTTATCCAAAGGTCATTGACACTTGCATTCCTAAATAATGGAAACTGTACTAAGGCCTTGTCCCTAAGTTCCAGGAGAACAAACTAATTCCAGAAAAGGACATTATAAAATCGGGAGCAGGGAAGTGAGCTATGATAAACCAAGATATTAAATTCCAAAAGAAAGCAGAGATGGAAGAAGTTAGTGGCCAGCCCTCCTTACAATTGGGTCCTTATGTAAGAGTGTCGACAACTCTGCTAATTGTGTTGCCATGGTACCAACTCTTTAGTACTCAAGGAAAATCACTGAATAGCAAGCTCTGGAACGGAGCCAAAATTAAAAGCTGTTTTTAAAATAAAAATGTAAATGTTCTTCAATTGCCAACATTAATCTTCAGCTGTCTGTTTTAGAAACCTGCTCTGGTCTTACACTCCTGGTCATGAGTGAGCAATGTAGGGTACAGGTCACATGTGACCTGATACAATCACTCCCCTGATCTGTGGGTTATCACACCATCCTACAAACCCTTTTATGGGATCTTGCTGTGTGCAAAATGGCTACTGTATTTGCGGACATAATGTGCCAATGAAACCTTGAGCGATATTTTCGAGAGACGGGATGAAATGCTTTATAAATACAAGTGAATCGGTCTCTTAGTTGTCAGACTGATGGAGAGTGACAATAATATTTAAATTCTATCCTAAAGGGGATCTTTCTCGGAGTCCTTAGGGTCCGAGTGAGACATCTGAAAGGTACATCTATCCTGACCGGATTCCGATAGACAGCCTCCTGCCACAGTTTGAAGTCTGCTTCAGTTTAAGATACTCCACCAAGCACATAATCTCACCCAGGGGAACAATGAGTCTGGAAGTCAAATCTGTAGCAGATGTCAGGAGCTTGAATCCTTTTTCAGAACCATTTGTCTCCCACCATCACCGATTTGTAAGAGGATTTAAAATCAGCCACGGCTGTGAACTCTCATCTGCTGTCTTGTTCTAAACTCAACAATCCAGAGGAATGCAGAAACTTTGCAAAGCCACAAAGTATTAAAAAACCTGCACCTTAAAAGCCAAGCTCAAGGAGAGTCACAAAGTCCTGTACAGGACAGGCTGGAATCCTCTGTCACCGTCCTGCAACATCCAATACCCATGTCTCTCACCCAGCTAGAGCAAGATCTCCCACTTCTGCTGTAACAGACACAGCCAATGCCAGCTCTGGTGGTTGTCCCCGTTCTCATAACGCTAATGCCCCTCTACTTTGTCACTGCTGGCAGAGCTCAATTTTGGGGCGATGAAAAGTTAAGGAAACCTGGTGTCTTTTCTTTGGAAAAGAGGAGACCTTGAGGTGGCTAATCGAAGGTTCTAAGATACTGAAGGGAATTAACTAACCTGCTCCAGGAAAATGGTTCATTGTGGTGAAGGATTTGAAACTGAGGGACAGAGTTAGAGATGAGGAAATTAGGATTAAGAGGAGGAGTCAAGAGAAACTTTTTACTCAAAGAATAATTGAGTCATGGAATAAGGCACCATTGAAGGATATTGAGGTGGAAATGGGGTCAAGAGTACTTCAAGAGAAGAGGTGAGAAGGTGGGTATTGGGGTTGAGGGATATGGGGAGAAGGTGGGTAGGTGTGTGTCACTCTGTGTTGTCACTGTGAGTGTGTCACTGTATGTGTGTGTTTGTGTGTTACTCTGTGTGTTTGTCACTGTGCGTTTGTGTATGTTTGTGTATGTGTATGTGTGCCATTCTGTGATTGTCACAGTGTATGTGTGTGTGTGCGTCACCGCGTGTGTCACACTGTGTTGTCACTCTGTATGTGTGTATGTGTGTTACTTTTTGTGTCACTCTGTGCGTATTTGTGCATCACCCTGTGATGCCACTTTGTGTGTGTATGTACGTGAATGTGTTTGTGTCTGTATGTGTGTCACTGTGTGTGTCACTGTGTGTGTCACTGTGTGTGTCACTGTGTGTGTCATTGTGCACATGAACATAAAAATAAGAAAATGCGTCCCTTTCTCAAAGATCAAACCCGAACTTCTCCCCATATCCCTCACCCCACCCATCCACCTTCTCCCCCATCCCTCACCCCACCCATCCACCTTCTCCCCCATCCCTCACCCCACCCATCCACCTTCTCCCCCATCCCTCACCCCACCCATCCACCTTCTCCCCCATCCCTCACCCCACCCATCCACCTTCTCCCCCATCCCTCACCCCACCCATCCACCTTCTCCCCCATCCCTCACCCCACCCATCCACCTTCTCCCCCATCCCTCACCCCACCCATCCACCTTCTCCCCCATCCCTCAATCCCACCTACCCACCTTCTCCCCCATCCCTCAATCCCACCTACCCACCTCCTCACCATATCCCTCAATTCATGACATATCGTTAGGGGGCTAAAATTATCCTAAGTGCCCCTGGGCTGGAGAGGGTAAAGGTCAGCCAGCCTGCCTCCTCCTGGTCTTTCAATTAAAAGCACATGTGTGGACGTCGGATGAGAATAGCAATGAGTTTGGGCATGATGCCCCCATCAGTGCTGGGACAGTCTGACCTCCACAACTCCCTCCCTCCCTCTCGAGGGAGAGAACATAGAGAATACTCAGCAATCCAGCAAAAGAGAACAGCAGGACGTTACTGTCACTTGGCCGCTGCCCACGGACCATGTGACACCGCATATGCAGCCGATGTGAAAGATACTTTAGCGGCCGTTAGCCTTGTTTTGTGTTTGGCGCCAGTGGGCCCCTCAGCATAAGGCCTAAGACCAGAAATGGCAGTGTGAGAGGGATCAGAGGGCCCCTCCATCTGTGAGAGGGATCAGAGGGCCCCTCCATCTGTGAGAGGGATCAGAGGGACCCTCCATCTGTGAGAGGGATCAGTGGGACCCACCATCTGGGCGGGGCATCAGTGGGACCCTCCATCTGTGAGAGGGATCAGTGGGACCCTCCATCTGTGAGAGGGATCAGAGGGACCCTCCATCTGTGAGAGGGATCAGTGGGGCCCTCCATCTGTGAGAGGGATCAGTGGGACCCTCCATCTGTGAGAGGGATCAGTGGGACCCTCCATCTGGGCGGGGCATCAGTGGGACCCTCCATCTGTGAGAGGGATCAGTGGGACCCTCCATCTGTGAGAGGGATCAGTGGGACCCTCCATCTGTGAGAGGGATCAGAGGGACCCTCCATCTGTGAGAGGGATCAGTGGGACCCTCCATCTGTGAGGGGGATCAGTGGGACCCTCCATCTGTGAGAGGGATCAGTGGGACCCTCCATCTGTGAGAGGGATCAGAGGGACCCTCCATCTGTGAGAGGGATCAGAGGGACCCTCCATCTGTGAGAGGGATCAGAGGGACCCTCCATCTGTGAGAGGGATCAGAGGGACCCTCCATCTGTGAGAGGGATCAGTGGGACCCTCCATCTGTGAGAGGGATCAGTGGGACCCTCCATCTGTGAGAGGGATCAGAGGGACCCTCCATCTGTGAGAGGGATCAGTGGGACCCTCCATCTGTGAGAGGGATCAGAGGGACCCTCCATCTGTGAGAGGGATCAGAGGGACCCTCCATCTGTGAGAGGGATCAGTGGGACCCTCCATCTGTGAGAGGGATCAGTGGGACCCTCCATCTATGAGAGGGATCAGAGGGACCCTCCATCTGTGAGAGGGATCAGTGGGACCCTCCATCTGTGAGAGGGATCAGTGGGACCCTCCATCTGTGAGAGGGATCAGTGGGACCCTCCATCGGTGAGAGGGATCAGAGGGACCCTCCATCTGTGAGAGGGATCAGTGGGACCCTCCATCTGTGAGAGGGATCAGTGGGACCCTCCATCTGTGAGAGGCATCAGTGGGACCCTCCATCTGTGAGAGGGATCAGTGGGACCCTCCATCTGTGAGAGGGATCAGAGGGACCCTCCATCTGTGAGAGGGATCAGTGGGACCCTCCATCAATGAGAGGGATCAGTGGGACCCTCCATCTGTGAGAGGGATCAGAGGGACCCTCCATCAATGAGAGGGATCAGTGGGACCCTCCATCTGTGAGAGGGATCAGTGGGACCCTCCATCTGTGAGAGGGATCAGTGGGACCCTCCATCTGTGAGAGGGATCAGAGGGACCCTCCATCTGTGAGAGGGATCAGTGGGACCCTCCATCTGTGAGAGGGATCAGTGGGACCCTCCATCTGTGAGAAGGATCAGTGGGACCCTCCATCTGTGAGAGGGATCAGAGGGACCCTCCATCTGTGAGAGGGATCAGTGGGACCCTCCATCTGTGAGAGGGATCAGTGGGACCCTCCATCTGTGAGAGGGATCAGTGGTACCCTCCATCTGTGAGAGGGATCAGAGGGACCCTCTGTCTGGGCGGGGCATCAGTGGGACCCTCCATCTGTGAGAGGGATCAGTGGGACCCTCCATCTGTGAGAGGGATCAGTGGGACCCTCCATCTGTGAGAGGCATCAGTGGGACCCTCCATCTGTGAGAGGGATCAGTGGGACCCTCCATCTGTGAGAGGGATCAGTGGGACCCTCCATCTGTGAGAGGGATCAGAGGGACCCTCCATATGTGAGAGGGATCAGTGGGACCCTCCATTTGTGAGAGGGATCAGTGGGACCCTCCATCTGTGAGAGGGATCAGTGGGACCCTCCATCTGTGAGAGGGATCAGAGGGACCCTCCATCTGTGAGAGGGATCAGAGGGACCCTCCATCTGTGAGAGGGATCAGAGGGACCCTCCATCTGTGAGAGGGATCAGTGGGACCCTCCCTCCGTGCTGGGGATTTTTGGGACCCTCCTGGCCTTGTGTTTATACTGCAGCAAGACTCCATCTTTTGGAGAACAGCTGGATAATTGCACAGCTGGCTGACGACACTCTCCAACTAACCTGCTTTGTGTGTAATGTGATCAGCTTCATTTTAAAACGCTGATTACTTTTGTGTTGTGAAAACAAACTGTGTGTTCGGGCCATGAGGGTAATAAACACCACATTTACAGTCTGTTCTGGAATGAACATCAGGCCTGTTAATCAGCCCAAAGTAGGAATATTACCAGCTGAAGTAGATGTCTTTACACATCTGTATATTTGATATTTGATATAATTTCATACAAAGGAATATTAACGTTATTAACAGCGATACTAATGATCTGAGCAATTCATTGGAGATCTCCTGGTGGATCTGGAGGAGTAGCAGTGATTAGATTGGAATGATGTTCAGATCTCCAGGAAAGGCTCAGTCTCAGAACCCGTTCTCTATTAAACCTGTTGGTGATATCGGCTGGTGGACTCACTCTTTATCCCTCACTGGACTGTAACAGACTCATAACCTGCCTGAGTCATGGGGATTGTTGGTTAAAGGCATGAACCTGTGTCCACATCGTCACCGTACGGGTGAGGGGCTGACTCCCACCGGACTCCTGGCTCCAAGTCTGCTCAGCTAATCTCAGGAGGGGTATAACCACACTCCAGAGGGGCTGATTCTGGGAATCAGGAATTGAAGTTGAACAAACTGATCCACACAAATTGTTTCCTGTGGTGAAGAGTTCAAATCCCTGGAGACTCAAGTTAAATATGTTGGTGAAAAGTCACACCTGGAGTTCGACGCTGTCTCTCTCTCACACGCTGCATGTCTTCGGTCTCTCAGCTGCTTGTTTATTGCAGTAATTCTATCCCATAATCTATCACTGCAGTGAGATTCTGCTGCAGGAGATCAACATCTCAAACGGAATTCCTCCTGTTGTCATTGTACGATTCTAATATAACAATGCCCCAAATTGACATTATTTGTCTCTGATTTGCATATTAATTAATCACCTTGCAGCTGACCAGCACTGATGAAACCCCAGGCTGTCCAGAAATGGGATTACTTCATTGTTAGTAAAAGAAAAATCTTTTTGTATGTTGGAGAAAAGAGTAGCAACTGCTTGAGAATTTGACCATTTGCGGGTAAGCCAGTGGTCAGTTAATTGATACTGAGCCGTTAGTTGGCTCTCTGGGACCCAATCACTGCTAATTCCACTTAGTTCAAACGAGTGTTAACCAGCTCACCAGCACCGAGCTGTGTTGTTATTGGGACTCCCAGGTGAAGGGTCAAGGCCAAGACTGGGTGCGAAGATAGAGTAAATCAAGAAGTAGGGAGTCGAGTTCAGCAAGTTTCAGGAGCTTGAAGATTTTGGGAGGGAGAGGGAGTTCGAGGGCCGGAGGGAGAGGGAGTTCGAGGGCCGGAGGGAGAGGGAGTTTGAGGGCCGGAGGGAGAGGGAGTTTGAGGGCCGGAGGGAGAGGGAGTTCGAGGGCCGGAGGGAGAGGGAGTTCGAGGGCCGGAGGGAGAGGGAGTTCGAGGGCCGGAGGGAGAGGGAGTTCGAGGGCCGGAGGGAGAGGGAGTTCGAGGGCCGGAGGGAGAGGGAGTTCGAGGGCCGGAGGGAGAGGGAGTTCGAGGGCCGGAGGGAGAGGGAGTTCGAGGGCCGGAGGGAGAGGGAGTTCGAGGGCCGGAGGGAGAGGGAGTTCGAGGGCCGGAGGGAGAGGGAGTTCGAGGGCCGGAGGGAGAGGGAGTTCGAGGGCCGGAGGGAGAGGGAGTTCGAGGGCCGGAGGGAGAGGGAGTTTGAGGGCTGGGAAATTCCTGCTCCCTCTCCACCACCATAACTTCGCCGGAACTGCTCCACGTAAACGGGGTCTCTGCCGGATTTCTGGTGAAGTTACCATGGCGGAGCAGGAGCGACGCCGAGGAAATTCCCCGCCTTAGGGTCAACAGAGTGAAGATGTCAGCGTGTGGAATGGCCCGTTGGAAGATCAGCAGGGGTGAAGAGGAGAGTTTAGGGCAGACTGACCATTGCAGTATCGACAGAATAGAGAAACAAACATGTTTCAATGGAGGGAGAGAGAGATGAGAAAGAAGGATCACTTATCAGATCAGCTTTTCCTTGTAGCGCGAGAGGGGTTAAGAAAAGTTTCCCAGATATGGGAGCAAGTTTCCGATCTTGGATGAACTTGTGCTTTACAGAGAGTGAAGAGTTGTTGAGGAGAAAAGGAAGGATTAAATAGCTATCAGAAAGTGGTATGGGCTGCACTCATCCAGGCACATGGTGAGTATTCTATCTCACTCCTGCCTTGAGCCTTGTAGATGGTGGGAAGGAGTTGAGGGGTCAGGAGGTGAGGCATTCACCTGTCCTGCTCTCGTATCCATGGTGTTGATGGTGGGGGACTGGGAGATGATGGTGCCGTGGAAGGTTATTGAAGGATGATTGGGTGTTCTCTTGTTGAAGATCGTCATTGTCTCACATTTATGGAGCATGAAAGTTACCTGCCACTTGTCCAGGTCCTGCTGTAGGTTGGAATGAGTTCCCTCAATAGCAGAGGAGCTGAACACTGTAGAATCATCAGTGAACAGCCCCACTCCCGGTCTCCTGACAGAGGGAAGATCATTGAAGGAGCAACTGAAGATGCTTTGGTCGCAGACACCTCCCTCAGCGATGCCCTAGGCAGGCAACGATTGGCCAACGACAACCGTGAATCGAATTGAATTCAACAAATGAAGCATTTCCTGACCTCAATGCGTGGGCAGGTAAATATACATAGTCCCAGTGAAAGAGCCCTCTACATTCTCCAGTCAGGGACAACAGTACAGTGCAATAGTGCAATAGTGGTTAAATTACTGGACCAGTAACCCAGAGACAGGGACCAGTGACCCAGAGACCAGGACCAGTGACCCAGAAACAGGGACCAGTGACCCAGAGACCGGGACCAGTGAACCAGAGACCGGGACCAGTGACCCAGAGACAGGGACCAGTGACCCAGAGACCGGGACCAGTGACCCAGAGACAGGGACCAGTGACCCAGAGACCGGGACCAGTGACCCAGAGACCGGGACCAGTGACCCAGAGACAGGGACCAGTGACCCAGAGACCGGGACCAGTGACCCAGAGACAGGGACCAGTGACCCAGAGACCGGGACCAGTGACCCAGAGACCGGGACAGTGACCCAGAGACCGGGACCAGTGACCCAGAGACCGGGACCAGTGACCCAGAGACCGGGACCAGTGACCCAGAGACCGGGACCAGTGACCCAGAGACCAGGACCAGTGACCCAGAGACCGGGACCAGTGACCCAGAGACTGTGATTTCAAATCCAGCCATTGCAGTTTAAGATTTAAAATTTGAATTCAGTTGAAAAATAAACTGGAACGAAAAACTCCTTGGGTTAGGGAGAGTTAGGGAGACAATTCAGTGACCAGTGTGATTGGACTCTGGGGTGAGGACCCGATTGTGCTTGACTGTGAAGCTTCATATGGTTGAAAAGCCTGCTTGTACTCACAGTCTGGGCTCAGATATCAAGAATGGTCCCTTAGGCTCCTACTTGGTTATAGTGTAGGGTTATGTTTACTGGACGAGTAATTGAGGGAGCTGGACTTTAAATCCCACCACAGCACTTTCAGAATTTGAATTCAGTTTGATGAATCTGGTCTCAGTGACAGTGACCGTGAAACTGTCAGATTGTCGTAAAAACCCAACGGGTTCACTAATATCCTTTAGGGAAGGAAACCTGCCGTCCTTACCCGGTCTGGGCCTACAGTCCCACACCAACATGGTTGACTCTGAACTGCCCTCTGAAGGGGCCCTTCAGTTGTATTAAATGGTTGAAGAAGGCAGCTCACCACCACCTTCTCAGGGCAACTCGGGATGGGCAATAAGTGCCAGCCTTGCCAACGACGCCCATGTCCCGAGAATGAAATGAAAAAGAAACTTCACACAGGCTGAGTTTGACTCCTGGTACGGAAACCAAACTGAGGCTTTGCTGCAGCCCAGTACCATCCGGCCACCTCCACTAACCCACCAGCGGCAATGTTAAGGAGCGAGCATTGATGGCAGAGGGAGACCCCAGTCTGGTGACTGCTTCACGTTTGTGTCCTTGCTGCCTCCCCTTGGAGGAATGCGTGTGCAGGGTGCTGATTTAGTTATACTGAGTGTGACTGCCATTACTGGCGAATGGGTGAGGGGGTGGGGAAAGAACATCAGTTTCCATAGCAATGATATATCTAATTTGCATTATGCTTGCTCTGGAGACCAGGGAAATTCCAATTGAAGCAAAAAACAATTGACTTTTGTTGAAATAAACAGAGGAGATAAACATAGGTGTTTCATTGTTCTCTCTGTATGGCCGAGGCCCGACAACTCACAAGGGAGACATGGGATAGAACATCTCCAGTCGGCCTGTTGGTGAGTTGCCGTCCACACTTCACTTAAAAGGCATTTCATTCAAATGCAAAAAGGCGAGCTTTAATTATCAGGAGTAAACTGTACTAATAATAAAAATAATAAACTCGAATTTTCAACCTATTTTCTGCAGGAAACACTGAATATTTTGAGGGTTCCAAACCATTCTGGAAGGCTGGTTCCAATGTGAACCTTCAAATAATGTGCAAACACCATCAAAGGAGTTTTACAGAGGTTGTGGGCTCAGTACACATCTGTTAACCTGACATTGCACAACTCTGAGAATGAGGCCTGTCTGTGGAATTTTAAAAATCTGCAATTGGTAATGAGCAAAAACTTTTATTTTCTGAGGGACTGATCATTGTTGGGCACAGTCCACAGGTATTTATGGCCTTGGGTCCTGCGCTCACACTTTGCTTTCATCCTCAATGCCAAAGACCATTTCAGTAGCGATCCCTAGGTCTCCAGGGACCGGAGTGCGCCATTGTAGGTCCAAAGGTTGAACACAAACCCTTGTCGCTGTATTTATCGTGCATCTCACCTCATCATCTCCTAAGTTTCAAATTGCAGCAGAACAGAAGCCATTGGACTGTGGCTGACAAATTGCAATTATAAATCACCATTAATGTAGAAAACATCTCAAGGAGCTTCACAGAGGCAAGATCAAAAAAACTACCACTGAGCTAAAGAGGAGATAGTAGGACAGGTGACCAAAAGCCTGGCCAAAGAGGTAGGTTTTAAGGAGGAGAGAGAGGCAGAGAAGCAGAAGGAACTCCAGACTGTGGGGCCGAGGCGGCACAGTTGTCAATGGTGAGGCGAAGGGGGGAAAAGGATACACAAGAGGATAGAGTCAGGGAACAGAGAGTTTGGGGGGAGGGGGGAAGTTAGGGTTGGAGGAGATTAAAGAGATAGGGAGGGGCTGCAGATGGATTTAAACACAAGGATAGGAATTTTACATTTTAGATATTGGGGACCTTATTTTTTTATTCGTTCATGGGATGTGGGCGTCGCTGGCGAGGCCGGCATTTATTGCCCATCCCCTAATTGCCCTTGAGAAGGTGGTGGTGAGCCGCCTTCTTGAACCGCTGCAGTCCGTGTGGTGACGGTTCTCCCACAGTGCTGTTAGGAAGGGAGTTCCAGGATTTTGACCCAGTGACGATGAAGGAACGATGATATTTTTCCAAGTCGGGATGGTGTGTGACTTGGAGATGAACGTGTAGGTGCGTTGTTCCCATGTATCTGCTGCTCTTGTCCTTCTAGGTGGTAGAGGTTGCAGGTTTGGGAGGTGCTGTCGAAGAAGCCTTGGCGAGTTGCTGCAGTGCGTCCTGTGGATGGTACACACTGCAGCCACAGTGCGCCGGTGGTGAAGGGAGTGAATGTATAGGGTGGTGGATGGGGTGCCAATCAAGTGGGCTGCTTTGTCCTGGATGGTGTTCAGTTTCTTGAGTGTTGTTGGAGCTGCACTCATCCAAGCAAGTGGAGAGTATTCCATCGCACTCCTGACTTGTGCCTTGTAGATGGTGGAAAGGCTTTGGGGAGTCAGGAGGTGAATCACTCGCCACAGAATACCCAGCCTCTGACCTGCTCTTGTAGCCACAGTATTTATATGGCTGGTCCAGTTAAGTTTCTGGTCAGTGGTGACCCCCAGGATGTTGATGGTGGGGGATTCAGCGATGGTAATGCCGTTGAATGTCAAGGGGAGGTGGTTAGACACTCTCTTGTTGGAGATGGTCATTGCCTGGCACTTGTCTGGCGCGAATGTTACTTGCCACTTATGAGCCCAAGCCTGGATGTTGTCCAGGTCTTGCTGCATGCGGGCACGGACTGCTTCATTATTTGAGGGGTTGCGAATGGAACTGAACACTGTGCAATCATCAGCGAACATCCCCATTTCTGACCTTATGATGGAGGGAAGGTCATTGATGAAGCAGCTGAAGATGGTTGGGCCTAGGACACTGCCCTGAGGAACTCCTGTAGTAATGTCCTGGGGCTGAGATGATTGGCCTCCAACAACCACTACCATCTTCCTTTGTGCTAGATATGACTCCAGCCACTGGAGAGTTTTCCCCCTGATTCCCATTGACTTCAATTTTAACAGGGCTCCTTGGTGCCACACTCGGTCAAATGCTGCCTTGATGTCAAGGGCAGTCACTCTCACCTCACCTCTGGAATTCAGCTCTTTTGTCCATGTTTGGACCAAGGCTATAATGAGGTCTGGAGCTGAGTGGTCCTGACGGAATCCAAACTGGGCATTGGTGAGCAGGTTATTGGTGAGTAAGCGCCGCTTGATAGCACTGTCGACGACACCTTCCATCACTCTGCTGATGATTGAGAGTAGACTGATGGGGTGAAGTGTGCAGTTTTGGTCTCCTTATCTAAGAAAGGATATAGTTGCCATAGAGGGAGTGCAGCGAAGGTTCACCAGACTGATTCCTGGGATGGCAGGACTGTCGCATGAGGAGAGATTGGGTCGACTTGGCCTGTATTCACTAGTAAGGAATCTTACAACAGCAGGTTATAGTCCAACAAATTTATTTTAAAATCACAAGCTTTCGGAGATTATCCCCTTCGTCAGATGAATGAGTGAAAAGGTTCTCAAATCGCATATCTTATACGAGGCTGGGACAGCATCACACCAATGAAAAGGTGTCGTTGTTATTCAAAGAGGCCAGTCACGGAGAACAGCACGTCCCAGTACACTGGATATACATTGTGTCAATTACACAGGCAGGCAGAAAGAAACCCAAATTGGCAGAGAGAGAGAGAGAGAGATAATATTAAAAAACATATAATTTTTTTCCCCCCCTTTTTGCTGGTGGGGTTACATGTAGTGTGACATGAACCCAACATCCCGGTTGAGGCCGTCCTCATGGGTGCGGAACTTGGCTATCAACTTCTGCTCGACGATTTTGCGTTGTCGTGTGTCTCGAAGGCCGCCTTGGAGAACGCTTACCCGAAGATCGGTGGCTGAATGTCCTTGACTGCTAAAGTGTTCCCCGACTGGGAGGGAACCCTCCTGTCTGGCGACTGTTGCGCGGTGTTCCCAGGGGATAATCTCCGAAAGCTTGTGATTTTAAAATAAATTTGTTGGACGATAACCTGGTGTTGTAAGATTCCTTACATTTGTCCACCCCAGTCCATCACCGGCATCTCCACATCATGTATTCACTAGAGTTTAGAAGAATGAGATGGGATCTCATTGATGGAATACTCTCCACTTGCCTGGATGAGTGCAGCTCCAAGCAACACTCAAGAAGCTCGACACCATCCAGGACAAAGCAGCCCGCTTGATTGGCACCCCATCCACCACCCTAAACATTCACTCCCTTCACCACCGGCGCACAGTGGCTGCAGTGTGTACCATCCACAGGATGCACTGCAGCAACTCGCCAAGGCGTCTTCAACAGCACCTCCCAAACCCGCGACCTCTACCACCTAGAAGGACAAGAGCAGCAGGTACATGGGAACAACACCACCTGCATGTTCCCCTCCAAGTCACGCACCATCCTGACTTGGAAATATATCGCCGTTCCTTCATCGTCGCTGGGTCAAAATCCTGGAACTCCCTTCCTAACAGCACTGTGGGAGAACTTTCACCACACGGACTGCAGCAGTTCAAGAAGGCGGCTCACCACCACCTTCTCAAGGGCAATTAGGGATGGGCAATAAATGCCGGCCTCGCCAGCGACGCCCACATCCCATGAACGAATAATAAAAAAATGTATCACTTCGCATTTCTCTGCATTAAATTTCATCTAAGAACATAAGAAATAGGAGCAGGAGTAGGCCAATCGGCCCCTCGAGCCTGCTCCGCCATTCAATAAGATCATGGCTGATCTGATCCTAACCTCAAATCTAAATTCATGTCCAATTTCCTGCCCGCTCCCCGTAACCCCTAATTCCCTTTACTTCGAGGAAACTGTCTATTTCTGTTTTAAATTTATTTAATGATGTAGCTTCCACAGCTTCCTGGGGCAGCAAATTCCACAGACCTACTACCCTCTGAGTGAGGAAGTTTCTCCTCATTTCAGTTTTGAAAGAGCAGCCCCTTATTCTAAGATTATGCCCCCGAGTTCTAGTTTCACCCATCCTTGGGAACATCCTTACCGCATCCACCCGATCAAGCCCCTTCACAATCTTATATGTTTCAATAAGATCGCCTCTCATTCTTCTGAACTCCAATGAGTAGAGTCCCAATCTACTCAACCTCTCCTCATATGTCCACCCCCTCATCCCCGGGATTAACCGAGTGAACCTTCTTTGTACTGCCTCGAGAGCAAGTATGTCTTTTCTTAAGTATGGAGACCAAAACTGTATGCAGTATTCCAGGTGCGGTCTCACCAATACCTTATATAACTGCAGCAATACCTCCCTGTTTTTATATTCTATCCCCCTAGCAATAAAAGCCAACATTCCGTTGGCCTTCTTGATCACCTGCTGCACCTGCATACTAACCTTTTGATTTTCTTGCACTAGGACCCCCAGATCCCTTTGTACTGCAGTACTTTCCAGTTTCTCGCCATTAAGATAATAACTTGCTCTCTGATTTTTCCTGCCAAAGTGCATAACCTCACATTTTCCAAAATTGTATTGCATCTGCCAAATCTCCGCCCACTCACCCAGCCTGTCTATATCCCCCTGTAGGTTTTTTATGTCCTCCTCACTCTCTACTTTCCCTCCCATCTTTTTATCATCTGCAAACTTTGATATGTTACACTCGGTCCCCTCCTCCAAATCGTTAATATAGATTGTAAAGAGTTGGGGACCCAGCATCGACCCCTGCGGAACACCACTGGCTACTGGTTGCCAGTCCGAGAATGAACCATTTATCCCAACTCTCTGCTTCCTCTGAGATAACCAATCCTCCACCCATGCCAGAATATTACCCCCAATCCAGTGATTCTTTATCTTGAGCAATAATCTTTTATGTGGCACCTTGTCGAATGCCTTCTGGAAGTCTAAATACACTACGTCCACTGGTTCCTCTTTATCCACTCTGTACGTTATATCCTCAAAGAACTCAAGCAAATTTGTCAGACATGACTTCCCCTTCGTAAAGCCATGCTGACTTTGTCCTATTAAATTATGTTTATCCAAATGTTCCACTATTGTCTCCTTAATAATAGACTCCAAAATTTTACCCACCAGAGATGTTAAGCTAACTGGTCTATAATTTCCAGCCTTCTGCCTACTACCTTTTTTAAATAAGGGTGTTACATTGGCAGTTTTCCAATCTGCCGGGACCTTTGCCGAGTCCAGAGAATTTTGGAAAATTATTACCAAAGCATCCACAATCCCTCCTGCCACTTCCCTCAAGACCCTAGGATGTAAGCCATCAGGTCCAGGGGATTTATCCGCCTTGAGTCCCATTAATTTACTGAGTACCAATTCCTTAGTGATTTTAATCGTATTTAGCTCCTCCCCAGCTAGAGCCCCCTGTTTGTCCAGTGTTGGGATATTCTTAGTGTCCTCTACCGTAAAGACTGAAACAAAATATTTGTTCAGCATTTTTGCCATCTCCATGTTTCCCACCATTAATTTCCCGGTCTCATCCTCTAAGGGACCTACGTTTGCCTTAGCCACCCTTTTTCTTTTTATATAACTATAGAAACTCTTGCTATCTGTTTTTATATTTTTTGCTAATTTATTTTCATAATCTATCTTCCCTTTCTTAATCAATCCTTTAGTTACTTTTTGCTGTCTTTTGAAGACTTCCCAATCTTCTATCCTCCCACTACGTTTGGCTACCTTATATGTCCTTGTTTTTAGTCGGATACTATCCTTAATTTCCTTACTTAGTCACGGTTGGCTGTCATTTCTTTTACACCCTTTTTTCCTCAGTGGAATATATATTTTTTGAAAGTTGTAAAATAACTCCTTGAATGAACACCACTGCTCATGTACCGTCTTACCCTTTAATCTATTTTCCCAGTCCACTTTAATCAATTCCGCTCTCATACCATCATAGTCTCCTTTATTCAAGCTCAGTACGCTTGTTTGAGAACCAACCTTCTCACCCTCTAATTGGATATGGAATGTAACCATGTTATGGTCACTCATTCCAAGGGGATCCTTAACTTGGACATTATTAATTAATCCTGGCTCATTACACAGGACCAGGTCCAAGGTTGCTTGCCCCCTTGTAGGTTCAGTTACAAACTGCTCAAGAAATCCATCCCTAATACACTCAATAAACTCTTCCTCAAGGCTACCCTGCCCAATTTGATTTGTCCAATTAATATGACAGTTAAAATCCCCCATAATTATAGCTGTTCCCTTATTACATGCCCCGACTATTTCCTGATTAATACTTCTTCCAGCAGAGTTGCAACTATTAGGAGGCCTGTATACTACGCCCACGAGTGTTTTTTTCCCCTTATTATTCCTTATCTCTACCCAAACTGTTCCATTATCCTGATCCTTTGTCCCAATATCTTTTCTCTGTATTACAGTGATTCCTTCCCTTATTAACATAGCCACCCCACCTCCCCTTCCTTCCTGCCTGTCCTTCCTGATTGTTAAATACCCTGGCATATTTAATTCCCAGTCGTTGTCACCCTGCAGCCATGTTTCTGTAATGGCCACAAGATCATACCCATACGTAGTTATTTGTGCCGTTAACTCGTCCATTTTGTTACGAATGCTACGTGCATTCAGATAAAGAACTTTCAAATATGTTTTGTGACACTTAGTTCCTGCTTTTTCCTTTTTTAACACTTTACCTTTTACTCCATACCTTCTGTCCCTTCCTGACACGCTTTCCTCTGTCTCCCTGCTCAGGTTCCCAACCCCCTGTCACAGCTTTGATGCTGGGTTAATCGCCTTATGCCTTCTAGTTTTTATTTTATCTGTCGTGCCTAAAGTACACTTTCTTTCCGCTGCTCTACGCTTTTCCCTTTCACTTGTTCTTGAACAACTGTTTGTACTATTTGTATTGTAGATTTCCCCTGGGTCTTCCCCTCTCTTGCTGCTCTCAACTTTATTCCCTTCTGACTCCCCGCTCAGGTTCCCATCCCCCTGCCACTCTAGTTTAAACCTTCCCCAACAGCACTGGCAAACACCCCCGCGAGGACATTGGTCCCGGTCCTGCTCGGGTGTAACCCGTCACGCTTGTACAGGTCCCAACTTCCCCAGAACAGGTCCCAATGTCCCAGGAATCTAAATCCCTCCCTCCTACACCATCTCTGCAGCCATGCATTCATCCTGTCTATTCTCCTGTTCCTATACTCACTAGCACGTGGCACCGGTAGTAATCCTGAGATCACTACCTTTGAAGTCCTGCTTTTTAATTTATCTCCTAACTCCTTAAATTCACCTTGCAGGACCCCATCCCTTTTTTTACCTATGTCGTTGGTACCAATATGGACCACGACTACTGGCTGTTCACCCTCCCCCTCCAGAATGCCCTGCAGCCGCTCCGTGACATCCTTGACCCTCGCACCAGGGAGGCAACATACCATCCTGGAGTCACATTTGCGGCCACAGAAACGCCTATCTGTTCCCCTTACAATGGAATCCCCTATCACTATAGCCCTGCCACTCTTCTTCCTCCCGTCCTGTGCAGCAGAGCCACCCGTGGTGCCCCGAACCTGGCTCTTGCTGCTTTCCCCTGATAAGCCATCTCCCCCAACAGTATCCAAAGCAGAATATCTGTTTGAGAGGGAGATGGCCCCAGGGGACTCCTGCTCTACCTGCCTAGTCCTTTTACTCTGCCTGGCGGTCACCCATTTCCTTTCTGCCTGCGTAATCTTTACCTGCGGTGTGACCACCTCACGGTGTGTTGCTGCATGTTCACTAATGGTGAAATGGTGCATTGCTGCATGTTCACTAATGGTGAAATGGTGTGTTGCTGCGTTTTCACTAATGGTGAAACGGTGTTTGCTGATGGTCTGCTTGTATTACTGGAAGGCTGGCTGCGCTCAGACTTGGTGCAGAGACTGGAACTTTGGTCTGACTTCCTGATGTCTAATTCAGTGTTTCCCACCAGCACATGTATGAACTGAGCCAGAGGGAGGTTCGGAGCCCTGGTAGGGTGACTGCTCTTTAGGTGCAGCTCTCACATTAATCTCTCCCTTAGACAAACAAAAAGCTGGGAGAATCCTTTAACATTGACTGAGAAGCTTACAGATGTGCAAAATAAAAATTACAAGCTGCTCTTTGCTGTAAATGCAGTTCACAGGAAGTCTGAAGTGAAGTAATGGGACTTGTTGGCTCACCAGAGATTTACTCAACACTGACACCTCACATACCTCTCGAGGGAGGCCCCTCTGCTCCCACATTAGTTGGTTTTAATGAAGTCTCAGCTTAAACCAAACTGTCCGTGCTTTTCCAATTCAACAACGGCAATATTTGAGAGTAAGATGTGAGGTCCATGGCTGGTTCGGTGAGCAGAGGACACCTGCACTCTTCACCAGACTGACGGAAATTCATCCAGTCCACAGAACGCAATCGTTCCCTCCAGGGGTCGCACAATGTCCATTTCCTGGAAGTTCAAATTGGACAACACTTTGTTGGCACAAAGCTCAAGGCCAGGGGCCGTCTTATTGAATTGAGAGGTGGACTGATTGGTGCTCAGCACAATGAGCTTGAAAAATAAATAGGAGAGGCGACAAGTTAAGAAAGAAAGACTTGCATTTGTATAAAACCTTTCACAACCTTAATACGTCCTAAAGTGCTTGCCAGCCAATGAAGTACTTTTGAAGTGTAGTCACTGTTGGAATATAGGGAAACAAGTGCTGATTGAGGAATAAATATCGGCCAGGACACCGGGGAGAACTCCCCCCTGCTCTTCTTCCAATAGTGACCGTGGGATCTTTTACATCCACCTGAGAGTGTAGTTGGGGCCTCAGTTTAACGTCTGACCTGAAAGACGGCCCCTCCGACAGTGCAGCACTCCCTCAGTACTGACCCTCCGACAGTGCGGCACTCCCTCAGTACTGACCCTCCGACAGTGCGGCACTCCCTCAGTACTGACCCTCCGACAGTGCAGCACTCCCTCAGTACTGACCCTCCGACAGTGCAGCACTCCCTCAGTACTGACCCTCCGACAGTGCGGCGCTCCCTCAGTACTGACCCTCCGACAGTGCGGCGCTCCCTCAGTACTGACCCTCCGACAGTGCGGCGCTCCCTCAGTACTGACCCTCCGACAGTGCGGCGCTCCCTCAGTACTGACCCTCCGACAGTGCGGCACTCCCTCAGTACTGACCCTCCGACAGTGCGGCGCTCCCTCAGTACTGACCCTCCGACAGTGCAGCGCTCCCTCAGTACTGACCCTCCGACAGTGCAGCGCTCCCTCAGCACTGCACTGGAGTGTCAGCGTTGGTTTTGTTCTCAAGTCCCTGGAGTAGGACTTGAACCCGTGAACTCCTGACTCAGAGGGGAGTTTAATACCGACTAAGCCACAGCTGACAACTTTAAAACAGGAAGTAATGGTTTGGTGACAACGAGCTTGGGTTTTAATAACCCCGAGAGTGTGGGAAGACAAAGTTGTGATGAAAGAAAAGATTCAGTAATATGAAAACTCATTTGATCAACACCCAGCTTGAAATGTCATTCAGCCAAACAATATTCCTGCACCTTCCTGGTTTTAACAGGAGCCTCCTCATATTCTCAATATTGTGCGAGGACTCACTGATCTCGGAATTCTTTGACTTTAAATGTTTGTAGCTGTGGAGGGGTTATTCCGAAGTTCGAAGCCTTTCCTCACACTATTCCTGAACTGATTAATACTGATTCAAACCTTTGGTTACATCTTAGATTTAACCAGCATAGGAACAGCATGCCCAGTGGGAGCCTCACTCTCGGGGCTTTGTCGGGGAGTTCCAGAACCATCATGTGGGCAACAAATGAACACAGATTAAAATAAATACCATGGCAACACATTGCAGCATTAGGAATGCCATGGCAACCCAGTCTCTCAAAATGCTGGGCTTGGCGAGCATTGGCCCTGATGCCTTCTCCCATTCCATAAGAACATAAGAACATAAGAAATTGGAGCAGGAGTAGGCCAATCGGCCCCTCGAGCCTGCTCCGCCATTCAATAAGATCATGGCTGATCTGATCCCAACCACAAATCTAAAGAACACAAGAAGTCGGAGCAGGACCCGGCCAGGACCCAACAGGATACCGTCGTCACTGTCATCAGCGGGGGACGGTCACTGTCATCAGTGGGGGACGGTCACTGTCATCAGCGGGGGACGGTCACTGTCGGTCACTGTCATCAGCGGGGGACGGTCACTGTCATCAGAGGGGGACGGTCACTGTCGGTCACTGTCATCAGCGGGGGACGGTCACTGTCATCAGCAGGGGACGGTCACTGTCATCAGCGGGGGACGGTCACTGTCGGTCACTGTCATCAGCGGGGGACGGTCACTGTCATCAGTGGGGGACGGTCACTGTTGGTCACTGTCATCAGCGGGGGATGGTCACTGTCATCAGCGGGGGACGGTCACTGTCGGTCACTGTCATCAGCGGGGGACGGTCACTGTCATCAGAGGGGGACGGTCACTGTCGGTCACTGTCATCAGCGGGGGACGGTCACTGTCATCAGAGGGGGACGGTCACTGTCGGTCACTGTCATCAGCAGGGGACGGTCACTGTCGGTCACTGTCATCAGAGGGGGACGGTCACTGTCGGTCACTGTCATCAGTGGGGGACGGTCACTGTCATCAGTGGGTGTCGGTCACTGTCATCAGTGGGGGACGGTCACTGTCGGTCACTGTCATCAGTGGGGGACGGTCACTGTCGGTCACTGTCATTAGAGGGGGACGGTCACTGTCGGTCACTGTCATCAGTTGGGGACGGTCACTGTCGGTCACTGTCATCAGCGGGGGACGGTCACTGTCATCAGAGGGGGACGGTCACTGTCGGTCACTGTCATCAGCGGGGGACGGTCACTGTCATCAGAGGGGGACGGTCACTGTCGGTCACTGTCATCAGCAGGGGACGGTCACTGTCGGTCACTGTCATCAGAGGGGGACGGTCACTGTCGGTCACTGTCATCAGTGGGGGACGGTCACTGTCATCAGTGGGTGTCGGTCACTGTCATCAGTGGGGGACGGTCACTGTCGGTCACTGTCATCAGTGGGGGACGGTCACTGTCGGTCACTGTCATCAGTTGGGGACGGTCACTGTCGGTCACTGTCATCAGCGGGGGACGGTCACTGTCGGTCACTGTCATCAGTGGGGGACGGTCACTGTCGGTCACTGTCATCAGTGGGGGACGGTCACTGTCGGTCACTGTCATCAGTGGAGGACGGTCACTGTCGGTCACTGTCATCAGTTGGGGACGGTCACTGTCGGTCACTGTCATCAGCGGGGGACGGTCACTGTCGGTCACTGTCATCAGTTGGGGACGGTCACTGTCGGTCACTGTCATCAGTGGAGGACGGTCACTGTCGGTCACTGTCATCAGAGGGGGACGGTCACTGTCGGTCACTGTCATCAGTTGGGGACGGTCACTGTCGGTCACTGTCATCAGTTGGGGATGGTCACTGTCGGTCACTGTCATCAGTTGGGGATGGTCACTGTCGGTCACTGTCATCAGAGGGGGACGGTCACTGTCGGTCACTGTCATCAGAGGGGGACGGTCACTGTCGGTCACTGTCATCAGTTGGGGATGGTCACTGTCGGTCACTGTCATCAGAGGGGGACGGTCACTGTCGGTCACTGTCATCAGTTGGGGACGGTCACTGTCGGTCACTGTCATCAGCGGGGGACGGTCACTGTCGGTCACTGTCATCAGTGGGGGACGGTCACTGTCGGTCACTGTCATCAGCGGGGGACGGGATGTGAATTGAGACACATTCGCATCATCACCAAACATCTGCAACTCTGAGAATCCAGCGGTGGGAGAAGAGAAAGTCCTGAGCTGCTCCTGCTCCCAACTCCAGCATTGGCTGCTCGAAGGATTATATTCAGCTCATGGGTCACTGTTTTGGCCTCAAGTTCCTGATGGTGCCATTTAAATAAAGTCTTTAATCCAATGCTTCAACTCAAAGAGTGAATAACAACTCCAAAAGTTTAATGTAAGGGATTAGTGATAAACCAACTACTTAACCCAACAGCTTAATAGTAACTCAACAGTTTAACACAGCAGATAATTTATATAATCAACCACTTAACCCAACATTTAACTTTGAGGGGGAGAAAAAGAGAGAGAACCCTTGAGACTTACAGAACCAAACCACAAAACTTTCCTTCAGCTTTTTAAAAATGATATAAAATCCAAGCATACAATGGTTATTAGAAGCAGATTCATTAATTATTTGTACGTTTTTAATTATTTCTGCAAAGGAGGGTTTTCTTTCTCGATTCTCCTCCCCCCTCTCTCCTGATGGAATAATGAGCCGTAGAAGTTTCCAGCACAGAATGAGGCCATTTGGCCCATTATACCTGTGCTGTCTCTTTGCGGAAGCAATCCACTGCTCATAGCCCTGTATCTACTTTGCTTTAGGTATTTATCCAATTTTCCCTTAAAAGACACGATGGTCTCTGCCTCAACCATTCCCTGGGGCAAAGTATCCCATTCTCAACAACCCTCTGTGGAAAGAAATTTCTCCAAGGCTCCCCTCATTTTCTTAATGACACTTTTAAATTGATGACCCCTCACCTCTGACTCCAGAGCCGCAGGAAATAGTCTTTTCCTGGAACCGCCATCAAAACTCACAACGTTACAAATCTCAATTAAATCTCCTCTCATTGAAACATATAAAATTCTGACAGCGCTAGACAGACTGGATGCAGGGAGGATGTTTCCCCTGGCTGGGGGGTCCAGAACGATGGGTCACAGTCTCAGGATACGGGGTAGGACATTTAGGACTGAGATGAGGAGAAATTTCTTCACTCAGAGGGTGGTGAACCTGTGGAATTCTCCACCACAGAAGGCTGTGGAGGCCAAGTCACTGAATATATTTAAGAAGGAGCTGGATAGATTTCTAGACACAAAAGGAATTAAGGGGAATGGGGAGAGAGCAGGAATATGGTATTCAGATAGAGGATCAGCCATGATCATATTGAATGGCGGAGCAGGCTCGAAAGGCCGAATGGCCGACTCCTGCTCCTATTTTCTATGTTTCTTATTTTGTGTTACAACATTTTATGTGGCACCTTATCGAATGCCTTTTGAAAATCCAAATATACGACATCCACTGGTTCCCCTTTATCTACCCTGCTAGTTACATCCTCAAAAAACTCTAAGAAATTTGTCAAACATGATTTCCCTTTCATAAATCCATGTTGACTCTGCCTAATCTTATTATGATTTTCTAAGTGCCCTGTTACCACTTCCTTAATAATGGATTCCAGCATTTTCTCAACGACTGATGTCAGGCCAGAATAGAATAGTTGCCAGAATAAAAGAGGTCACATTCCCTCATACCATTCCTTCAGACCCAATATCTATTGTCGAAAGAAAAAGGAAAGTCGCTGAAATAAAGACACCAGGTCTGTTACCGAGCCGACAGGGCCAGCAAGACCAAGGTCACCATTGTGAAAATAAATTCAATAAATCTGGTTATAAATTTGTGAGCTGGCACCTGAACAAATGATCATAACTAACATTGGGGAGTAGAGTCTTGTTAACAGAGCAGAGCTTGTCGGTCCAGCGGAGATCAGTGGGAGTAAGATCCTGCAATTGGGGTGAGAGGGGGGAGAGGACAACGGGATATAGAGCAGGTCACTTTAGCTTGTGGGCTTGGCTATAACTATTATTAGGAGGCAGAGGCGACAAGCAATAAGGGAAAGGTGACCGTAGGGAGACAGAGCAGTGTTGGTGGTGCCTGGATAGAAACACAGGAACAGAGAAAATAGGAGCAGGAGTCGGCCATTCGGCCCCTCGAGCCTGCTCCGCCATTCAATATGATGATGGCTGATCCTCTATCTCAGCACCATATTCCCGCTCTCTCCCCATGCCCCCTGGTGCCTTTAGATAACTCCTTTCACAAGCAAAGCATTTTACAGCCAATGAAATGCTTTTGGACTGTGGTCACTGCTGTAATGTAGGAAATGCGGCAGTCAATTTGCGCAAAGCAAGATCCCGCAAACAGCAATGTGATAATAACCAGGTAATCTGTTTTAGTGATGTTGGTCGAGGGATAAATATCGGCCAGGACACTGGGGAGAACTCCCCTGCTCTTCTTTGAAATAGTAGCCGTGGGATCTTTTACATCCACCTGAGAGGGCAGACGGGGCCTCGGTTTAATGTCACACCTGAAAGACGGCACCTCCGACAGTGCTGCACTCCCTCAGTACTGGACTGGGAGTGTCGGCCTGGATTATGGGCTCAAGTCTCTGGAGTGGGACTCGAACCCACGACCTCCTGTCTCAGAGGCGAGAGTGAGACCACTGAGACTCAGCTGACATCACAAAGCTCAGTAGAAAGCTCCCAGCCTGGACACCGACTTCCAGCAAAAAATACCAGTGTATCTCTGGCATTTCCGGTTCTGATTTCAGTCCTTGAGCAGTGGTTGGTCTCTCTCACTACAATCTGAGCTCAGTCAAAGAGCTTCAAAACAGTGACCTTTCACAGTGACCTTTACCTGTTCCAAGCGAGAAGATGGCAGTGGGCCTGAATTATTGTGGATCTGGACATACTGCTCACACAGAGAGCCCAATGAATGAATGAGTGATATTTCAACCAAGGCAATGCAGCCTGTGGTGGACGGGCTCAGTCCAATCAGATAGTGTGTCGGGCGAGGAAACTGTGGCCAACATCCTGCAATTGGGCTGCGACAGATTAATAACCGTGTAACATCCAGAGCGGCAGCAATAAAGCAACAATCACAGATCGCACACAGTCACAGCGATGTTAACAACCCCAGTACCATTAACATCCCAGCACCTTTAAAAACCCCCGCACCTTTAAAAACCCCAGTACCTTTAAAAAACCCCGCACCTTTAAAAACCCCAGTACCTTTAAAAACCCCCGCACCTTTAAAAACCCCAGTACCTTTAAAAACCCCCGCACCTTTAAAAACCCCAGTACCTTTAAAAACCCCCGCACCTTTAAAAACCCCAGTACCTTTAAAAACCCCCGCACCTTTAACAGTTCATAATATCATCGTATCATAGTAGATACAGCACAGAAGGAGGCCATTCAGCCCATCATGCTGGTGTCAGCTCTTTGAAAGATCTATCCAATCAGTCCCACTCTCCTGCTCTTTCCTCATATCCCTGTAAATTGTTTCCCTTCAAGTATTTATCCAATTCCCTTTTGAAAGTTATTATTGAATCTGCTTCCACCGTCCTTTCAGGCAGCGCATTCCAGATCAGAACAACTCGCTGTGTAAAAGATTGTTTCCTCATCTCCCCTCTGGTTCTTTTGTCGATCACCTTAAATCTGTGTCCTCTGGTTACCGACCCTTCTGCCACTTATTTACTCCTTATTTACTCTATCAAAACCCTTCATGATTTTGAACACCTCGATTAAATCTCCCCTTAACCTTCTCTGCTCTAAGGAGAACAATCCCAGCTTCTCCAGAGCTTTTAACAATTCCAGAACCTAGAAGGGTCTATCATGTGGAGATGCCGGTGATAGACTGGGGTGGACAAATGTAAGGAATCTTACAACACCAGGTTATAGTCCAACTGTTTTATTTGAAAATCACAAGCTTTTGGAGCTTTCCTCCTTCGTCAGGTGTGTGAAGGTTTCCATCAAAGCACAGCATATATAGTCACAGAACAATGCCTGGTGATTACAGATAATCTTTCCAACTGCCTGTTATCACACCTCTGCATGGATGGTGTTCAGACAGGGGAACATTACACCCAAGCCCACTGAATACGCAAGCGGTCAGAGACAAAGAATGGCCATTTGTAATAAAAACAGATATCTTTTTTTCTCCCTGGTGGGGTTACATGTATTCATGTTTTAAATACAAATGGCCATTCTTTGTCTCTCTCTCTCTCTCTCTGTCTTTGAAAAAATTTGCAGGGCTACGGGGAAAGGGCGGGGGAGTGGGACTAGCTGGACTGCTCTTGCAGAGAGCGGGTGCGGACTCGTGCTGTAAGCGGTCTATGATTCAATGATCCCAAACTTTAAGAGCATCAGCACATTTAACAATCTCAGCACCGGTAACCGGCTCAGGATCGGGAACAATCTCAGGATCGGGAACAATCTCAGCATCGGGAACAATCTCAGCATCGGGAACAATCTCAGCATCGGGAACAATCTCAGCATCGGGAACCGGCTCAGGATCGGGAACAATCTCAGGATCGGGAACAATCTCAGGATCGGTAACCGGCTCAGGATCGGGAACAATCTCAGGATCAGGAACAATCTCAGGATCGGGAACAATCTCAGGATCGGTAACCAGCTCAGGATCAGGAACAATCTCAGGATCGGGAACAATCTCAGGATCGGTAACCGGCTCAGGATCGGGAACAATCTCAGGATCGGGAACAATCTCAGGATCGGTAACCAGCTCAGGATCAGGAACAATCTCAGGATCGGGAACAATCTCAGGATCGGTAACCGGCTCAGGATCGGGAACAATCTCAGCATCGGGAACAATCTCAGGATCGGGAACAATCTCAGGATCGGGAACAATCTCAGCACCGGTAACCGGCTCAGGATCGGGAACAATCGCAGGATCGGGAACAATCTCAGGATCGGGAACCGGCTCAGGATCGGGAACAATCTCAGGATCGGGAACAATCTCAGGATCGGTAACAATCTCAGGATCGGGAACAATCTCAGGATCGGGAACAATCTCAGGATCGGTAACCGGCTCAGGATCGGGAACAATCTCAGGATCGGGAACAATCTCAGGATCGGGAACAATCTCAGGATCGGTAACCGGCTCAGGATCGGGAACAATCTCAGGATCAGTAACAATAGAGTCATAGAGTCATAGAGTCATACAGCACGGATAGAGGCCCTTCGGCCCATCGTGTCCGCGCCTGCCATCAGCCCTGTCTACTCTAATCCCATATTCCAGCATTTGGTCCGTAGCCTTGTATGCTATGGCATTTCAAGTGCTCATCCAAATGCTTCTTGAATGTTGTGAGGGTTCCTGCCTCCACAACCCTTTCAGGCAGTGAGTTCCAGACTCCAACCACCCTCTGGGTGAAAAAGTTCTTTCTCAAATCCCCTCTAAACCTCCCGCCTTTTACCTTGAATCTATGTCCCCTTGTTATAGAACCCTCAACGAAGGGAAAAAGCTCCTTAGTATCCATCCTATCTGTGCCCCTCATAATTTTGTACACCTCAATCATGTCCCCCCTCAGCCTCCTCTGCTCCAAGGAAAACAAACCCAATCTTCCCAGTCTCTCTTCATAGCTGAAGCGCTCCAGCCCTGGTAACATCCTGGTGAATCTCCTCTGCACCCTCTCCAAAGCGATCACATCCTTCCTGTAGTGTGGCGACCAGAACTGCACACAGTACTCCAGCTGTGGCCTAACCAGTGTTTTATACAGCTCCATCATAACCTCCTTGCTCTTATATTCTATGCCTCGGCTAATAAAGGCAAGTATCCCATATGCCTTCTTTACCACCTTATCTACCTGTTCCGCCGCCTTCAGGGATCTGTGAACTTGCACACCAAGATCCCTCTGACCCTCTGTCTTGCCTAGGGTCCTCCCATTCATTGTGTATTCCCTTGCCTTGTTAGTCCCTCCAAAGTGCATCACCTCACACTTTTCCGGGTTAAATTCCATTTGCCACTGTTCCGCCCATCTGACCAACCCATCTATATCGTCCTGCTCAGGATCGGGAACAATCTCAGTACCAGTAATAGGTTCAGCGTCAGGTCAGGGGAGAGCGATTGAGTGTCGAGGTGAGAAAAAGAGAGTGACAAGTGGAGATTGGGGAGGTAAGGAGTGGCGAGGGAAGAGGGGAGAGAGCGGTGAAGGGAGATTGGAGAGGGAGAGTGGTGAGGAGAGAGGGGAGAGGGAGAGAGTGGTGAGGAGAGAGGGGAGAGGGAGAGAGTGGCGAGGGGAGAGGGGAGAGGGAGAGAGTGGCGAGTGGAGAGGGGAGAGGGAGAGGGAGAGAGTGGCGAGGGGAGAGGGGAGAGGGAAAGAGTGGTGAGGAGAGAGAGAGAGTGGCGAGGGGAGAGAGAGAGCGTGGCGAGTGGAGAGGGGAGAGGGAGAGAGTGGCGAGGGGAGAGGGAGAGAGTGGCGAGGGGAGAGGGGAGAGAGTGGCGAGGGGAGAGGGGAGAGGGAGAGAGTGGTGAGGGGAGAGGGGAGAGGGAGAGAGTGGTATAGGGAGTAGGGAGAGGGAGAGATTGGTGAGGGGAGAGTGGAGAGTGGCGAGGGGAGAAGGGAGAGGGAGAGAGTGGTGAGGGGAGAGGGGAGAGGGAGAGAGTGGCTAGGGGAGTGGGGAGAGGGAGAGAGTGGCTAGGGGAGTGGCGAGGGGAGAGGGAGAGAGGGAGGGAGTGGTGAGGGGAGAGGGAGAGAGTAATGAGGGGAGAGGGAAGAGGGGAGAGTGGCGAGGGGAGAGGGGAGAGGGAGAGAGGGAGGGAGTGGTGAGGGGAGAGGGAGAGAGTAATGAGGGGAGAGGGAAGAGGGGAGAGTGGCGAGGGGAGAGGGGAGAGTGGCGAGGGGAGGGGGAGAGGGGAGAGTGGCGAGGGGAGAGGGGAGAGGGAGGGAGTGGTGAGGGGAGAGGGGAGAGGGAGAGAGTGGTGAGGGGAGAGGGGAGAGGGGAGAGGGAGAGAGTGGTGAGGGGAGAGGGGAGAGGGAGAGAGTGGTGAGGGGAGAGGGGAGAGGGAGAGAGTGGTGAGGGGAGAGGGGAGAGGGAGAGAGTGGTGAGGGGAGAGGGGAGAGGGAGAGAGTGGCGAAGGGAGGGCGCTGTGGTGAAAGGTGAGGGGAGAGGGAGAGAGGAGAGAGGAGAGGGGAGAGGGAGAGAGGCAATGGAGCAGTCTGATTGGATTGTTCACCAATTTTTGATGCTGTGATTAATTTTTAGAAGCATCTTTGCAGATGGGCTGGTTTCTGGATGAGTGTTGGCCTTTTATGTATTCAGGTAAAAAACAAAGAACTGAAAATGAATCTGATTCATTGTAAACTCAGGCAGTAACATTAAAGCTCCCTCCTGTCACATCCCACCTCCAGTGCTGTGATCACCCCCCGAACGCCCACACCTCCAGGTCTTGCTCAGCTCCCTTCCCAGCTCACTGACTGAAATCACCAGCTTGCTATCTGCAAACGCCCACTCTAAAACCTCCACTTTATCTGGACATTTTCTATTCGAGTATTTCAGTGTAAAACTTCCCACAATGTTTCTGGAGGTCACTGACCCATCATAATTATTTTTGTGAATTTTGCTCATCCATAGAAGAACCTCATTGGTGGGGAATGGAATACTTTGAATTTCAGGCACCCAGTGTTAGTCTCAAACATAACATGGGATAAAAGTACAGTCAACATCCCTCGACACTGACCCATCAAACACTTGAAAAGGCGACATTTGCAGGGCTATGGGGAAAGAGCAGGGAGAGTGGGACTAACTGGATAACTCTTTCAAAGAGCCGGCACAGGCACGACGGGCCGAACGGCCTCCTTCTGTGCTGTATGATTCAATGATTTTATGATTGTTCCTGGTGGGGGGGTGGGCTGCTGTGTTGAGTTAAACCAACCTTTGATCATCCCTGTAAAATTAGAGCCAGGCCGTTCAGGGGTGATGTCAGGAAGCATTTCTTCACACAAAGGGGAGTGGGAATGTGGAACTCTCTCCCCCAGAAAGCTGTGGACGCTGGATGTCTATTGGAGCTTTCAAGACTGAGATCAATAGATTTTTGTTGAGTAAGGGTATCGAGGGATACGGAGCAAAGGTGGGTAAGTGGAGTTAAGATACAGATCAGCCATGGAGGAACAGACTCGAGGGGCTGAATGGTTTCCTCCTGTTCCTTTGGTTCAAAGTAGATTCTGGTGGTCGGGAACAAGCTGAAAATGGACAAATTGAGGGTTCCATTTCCGCTGCGCTCCTGTCCCTACCCTGGGCACTGTGTCGACTTGTTATCTGCTAAGAGCAGCCCAGTAGGTGATTTATTGGAGCAGCCGAGTGCAGCTTGCATCAATCCCTGACGTCTCTTGGTGTTTAATCTTCCACTGGTGAGGAGATGATTTGTCCAAAAACTCTGCTCATTGCCTTTCCCCTGGTGCCGTTTGAGAATCAGTACATTGTAACCAGGAACGGTGATCACCTCTCTGACAATCATAGCGGGCAGTGAGGGGACGAGGCTGCTTCTCAGCTGTCTTTGCTGTGAGTTTGGATCATGATGGCTCCTGGCCTGGGAATATAACCTAAAGAGGTTGTTAGTACAGTATTATTCAAGGTGAGACGCAGCATTTCAACATCAGGTCAAATACAAAGGAATGAATTTAACCTTTTACCTACTTTTTCTTTTGAGAATTTACCCGAGGCCCACAGATACAATTTGTTCAGGAGCACTGGGTTTCCCCATGATTCGTGCATTAACCTGACAGTCTGTCTCACTTTCTAATCGTCTAAATGCTCCCCCCTCCCCATAAAACACACGATATAAACTAAACATATATGGTTAGAAACTGAATGGGATAAAAATTGAGAAAGAAGAGGTACTAGAAAGACTGGCTGTAGATAAGTCACCCGGTCCGGATGGGATGCACCCTGAGGGAAGTAAGGGTGGAAATTGCGGAGGTACTGGCCATAATCTTCCAAACATCCTTAGATACGGGAGTGGTGCCAGAGGACTGGAGAATTGCAAATGTTACACCCTTGTTCAAAAAAGGGTGTAAGGATAAACCCAGCAACTACAGGCCAGTCAGTTTAACCTCGGTGGTGGGGAAACCTTTAGAAACAATAATCCGGGACAAAATTAACAGTCATTTGGACAAGGGTGGATTGATTAGGGAAAGTCAGTACAGATTTGTTAAAGGCAAATCGTATTCAACCAACTTGATAGAAATTTTTGATTTCAGTTAACAGAGAGGGTAGATGAGGGCAATGCAGTTGATGTGGTGTATATGGATTTTCAAAAGGCATTTGATAAAGTGACACATGGTAGGCTTATTATCAAGATTGCGGCCCATGGAATAAAGGGGGCAGTAGCAACATGGATACAGAATTGTCTAAAGGACAGGAAACAGAGAGTAGTGGTGAACGGTTGTTTTTCGGACTGGAGGGAGGTGTACAGTGGTGTTCCCCAGGGGTCGGTGCTGGGACCACTGCTTTTCTTGATATATATTAATGACATGGACTTGGGTGTACAGGGCACAATTTCAAAATTTGCGGATGACAGAAAACTTGGAAGGGTAGTGAACAGTGAGGAGGATAGTGATAGACTTCAAGAGGATATAGACAGGCTGGTGGAATGGGCGGACACGTGGCAGATGAAATTTAACTCAGAAAAATGCAAAGTGATACATTTTGGTAGGAAGAATGAGGAGAGGCAATATAAACTAGAGGGCACAACTCTAAAAGGGGTACAGGAACAGAGAGATCAGGGGGTATATGTGCACAAATTGCTGAAGGTGGCAGGGCAGGTTGAGAAAGCGGTTAAAAAAGAATACGGGATCCTGGGCTTTATAAATAGAGGCATAGAGTGCAAAAGCAAGGAAGTCATGATGAACCTTTATAAAACACTGGTTCAAACACAACTGGAATATTGTGTCCAGTTCTGGGCACCGCACTTTAGGAAGGAAGTGAAGGCCTTAGAGAGGGTGCAGAAGAGATTTACTAGAATGATTCCAGGGATGAGGGACTTAAATTATGTGGGTAGACTGGAGAAGCTCGGATTGTTCTCCTTGGAACAGAGAAGGTTGAGAGGAAATTTGATAGTGGTGTTCAAAATCATGAAGAGTCTAGACAGAGTCCTGTTACCATTGGCGGAAGGTTCAAGAACCAGAGGACATAGATTTAAGGTGATTGGCAAAAGAACCAAAGGTGACATGAGAAAAAACTTTTTTATACAGTGAGTGGTTAGGATCTGGAATGCACTGCCCGAGGGGGTGGTGGAGGCAGATTCAATCATGGCCTTCAAAAGAAAACTGGATAAGTACTCGAAACGAAAAAATGTGCAGGGCTACGGGGATAGGGCGGGGGAGTGGGTCTAGCTGGATTGCTCTTGCATAGAGCCGGCTCGGACTGGAGGTTGGCAAATGTAACCCCGCTATTTAAGAAAGGAGGGAGAAAGAAAACAGGGAACTACAGACCGGTTAGCCTAACATCAGTAGTGGGAAAAATGCTAGAGTCTATTATAAAGGATGTGATAACAGGACATTTAGAAAATATCAACGGGATTAGGCAAAGTCAACATGGATTTATGAAAGGGAAATCGTGTTTGACAAACCTACTGGAGTTTTTTGAGGATGTAACTGGTAGAATAGATAAGGGAGAACCAGTGGATGTGGTTTATTTGGATTTTCAGAAGGCCTTTGATAAAGTCCCACATAAGAGGTTAGTGTGCAAAATTAAAGCACATGGGATTGGGGGGAATATACTGGCATGGATTGAGAATTGGTTGACAGACAGAAAACAGAGAATAGGAATAAATGGGTCTTTTTCGGGGTGGCAGGCAGTGACTAGTGGGGTACCGCAGGGATCAGTGCTTGGGCCCCAGCTATTCACAATATATATCAATGATTTGGATGAAGGAACCAAATGTAATATTTCCAAGTTTGCTGACGACACAAAACTAGGTGGGATCGCGAGTTGTGAGGGGGATGCAAAGAGGCTTCAAGGCGATTTAGACAAGTTGAGTGAGTGGGCAAATACATGGCAGATGCAGTATGGAGGAAGGAGAAACAGAAAGGCAGAGTATTATTTAAATGGTGATAGATTGGGAAATGTTGATGTACAAAGGGACCTGGGTGTCCTTGTACACCAGTCACTGAAAGCAAACATGCAGGTGCAGCAAGCAGTTAGGAAGGCAAATGGTATGTTGGCCTTCATTGCAAGAGGATTTGAGTACAGAGGCAAGGATGTCTTACTGCAGTTATACAGGGCCTTGGTGAGACCACACCTGGAGTATTGTGTGCAGTTTTGGTCTCCTTATCTAAGAAAGGATATACTTGCGATAGAGGGAGTGCAGCGAAGGTTCACCAGACTGATTCCTGGGATGGTAGGACTGTCATGTGAGGAGAGATTGGGTCGACTCGGCCTGTATTCACTCGAGTTTAGAAGAATGAGAGGGGATCTCATTGAAACATATAAAATTCTGACAGGGCTAGACAGACTGGATGCAGGGAGGATGTTTCCCCTGGCTGGGGGGTCCAGAACGAGGGGTCACAGTCTCAGGATACGGGGTAGGACATTTAGGACTGAGATGAGGAGAAATTTCTTCACTCAGAGGGTGGTGAACCTGTGGAATTGTCTACCACAGAAGGCAGTGGAGGCCAAGTCACTGAATATATTTAAGAAGGAGCTAGATAGATTTCTAGACACAAAAGACATCAAGGGGTATGGGGAGAGAGCGGGAATATGGTATTGAGCTGGAGGATCAGCCATGATCATATTGAATGGCGGAGCAGGCTCGAAGGGCCGAATGGCCTACTCCTGCTCCTATTTTCTATGTTTCTATGCCACGTGGAGCTCCACAACACAGTGCTGAGTCACAGGCACCTGCACAAGAGCACGGAGGGCAACAACAGAGAGAGCGACATCGCAGGAGGCACTACCCTCGCCACAGGGTCTACAGACCGAGGCTCAGCTTCCTGGACCTCTCTGAGGAGCAGTGCATACAGAGGCTCAGAGTCAGTCGCCAGGTAGTCGCCGACATCTGCAGCCTCCTTCATGCCGAGCTGCTCCTGGCTGGGCCCGAGCAGCTTCTCCTTACTTGTCGCTGTCAAAGTCACCACTGCCCTCAACATCTTCACCTCCCGATCATTCCAGGGTGCCACCAGGGACATCACCGGGGTCTCTCAGTCGTCCGCACACAAGTTCATAAGGCAGGTCCTCGCAGTACGTCAACTTCCCCACGGATGACCTCAGCCAGACGGAGAGGGCAGTGGGATTCCACGCTGTGTCTGGCTTCCCACGGGTGCAGGGTGTAATCGATTGCACCCATATAGCAATCCGAGCACCTCCACACGAGCCAGGACTGTTCATCAACAGGAAGGGCGATCACTCCATCAACATTCGGCTCATCTGTGACCACCGCAAAAGATTCCTTCACGTGTGCGCCAGATACCCTGGCAGCTGCCACGAGTCCTTCATCCTCCGGAAATCCAACATCCCGCCCCTCTTCCACGCACCCAACACCCACAAGGGCTGGCTCCTCGGGGACAAGGGATCCCCCCTGCACACGTGGCTCATGACACCCTGAGGGACCCCATCACCGAGCAACAGCGTTGACATAACGACAGCCACATCGCTACCAGGTCTACGATTGAGCATGTTGTAGGGCTGCTCAAGATACGCTTCAGGTGCCTCGATCATTCTGGGGGAGAGCTTCAATACGCACCAGACAGAGTGGGACGCATTATAGTCGTGTGTTGTCCAACATGGCACAACAGAGAGGGGTGTCGCTTGAGGAGACCCCATCCACATCTGGCACCCACATTGAGGAGGAGGAGTCGGAGGAGGAGGAGGAAGAGGTGGAGGAGGAAGAAAAGGAGGAGCAACCCATGGGCAGAACAGCAGCTCACCTGGCTGCTCGTGAGACCAGGGAGTCACTAAGATGTGAACAGTTCTCCTAACATCAGACAGCGTGAAGAGTCCAGTCCTCACCACCTGGATTGAGCAGTGGCCACACCAGCCTCCGCCCACTCCCTGAACAAAACAGTCCTGCAACAACACATACGCCCACTGTAGAGTGACCCAATGGGTGGCATCAAGTGTGGGCGTTCATGGTGAACCTCATGAAAGGGCCTTATTCCAGAAGTCAGTCAAGAATGCCCAAGACGTGGCAGTAGTGGTGACAATAATAATATTTAATGTGAGTTTAACAAAAAGCAAATATAAATAAAAAACATGACCAACCGTCAAACGCCCTTGTGCATCCCCTTCGTGCTCACAAAACCTTCGCCTTTCGCTTCCGACTACTCCTACATGGTGCATCCCCTGTGGTTGCAGCAGAGGTAGTGGCAGGTTGCTCTTGTTCATGCCCTGACTGATTAGATGCTTTGGGCCTATGCCCTCTGGGTTTTGGTGCCCGTGAGGGCCCCTCCAAAGATTGCTCCACCTGCACCTGTGCAGGGGCAGACTCAGCCACCTGGAGAGGAGGCAGCATTGTGGGTACTGGTTGAGAGGGGGGCAACGGGTGAGACGTGGGAGCGCTTTGAGTGGCGTCCTCACTTCCATGCCCCCTTTCGCCACCATCACTCCCACCACTCTGCTGGACAACAGTTTGGAGGGCATGTGTGAAGCCTTATAAGGCCAGTGCCAGAGTATCTGCCTGCCTGTTTAAGGCAGCAGAATGTTGTTCACCCTGAGTCCGAACGGCCATTATCAGGGCCTCAATGGACTCTTGGTGAGCCGTGCTTGAAGCTCAATGGAGGCTAGCCTTCCCTCTATCGCAGACATTCCCGCACTTACCCGCGACACTATCTCAGAGATGCTCTCACGTCCCTGTGACAGTATCTCAGAGATTCCCTCTCGTCCCTGTGACAGTATCTCAGAGATTCCCTCACGTCCCTGTGACAGTATCTCAGAGATTCCCTCACGTCCCTGTGACAGTATCTCAGAGATTCCCTCACGTCCCTGTGACAGTATCTCAGAGATTCCCTCACGTCCTTGTGACAGTATCTCAGAGATTCCCTCACGTCCCTGTGACACTATCTCAGAGATTCCCTCACGTCCCTGTGACAGTATCTCAGAGATTCCCTCACGTCCCTGTGACACTATCTCAGAGATTCCCTCATGTCCCTGTGTCACTATCTCAGAGATTCCCTCACGTCCCTGTGACAGTATCTCAGAGATTCCCTCACGTCCCTGTGACACTATCTCAGAGATTCCCTCACGTCCCTGTGACAGTATCTCAGAGATTCCCTCACGTCCCTGTGACAGTATCTCAGAGATTCCCTCAGGTCCCTGTGACAGTATCTCAGAGATTCCCTCACGTCCCTGTGACACTATCTCAGAGATTCCCTCATGTCCCTGTGACACTATCTCAGAGATTCCCTCACGTCCCTGTGACACTATCTCAGAGATTCCCTCACGTCCCTGTGACAGTATCTCAGAGATTCCCTCACGTCCCTGTGACACTATCTCAGAGATTCCCACACGTCCCTGTGACAGTATCTCAGAGATTCCCTCACGTCCCTGTGACACTATCTCAGAGATTCCCTCACGTCCCTGTGACAGTATCTCAGAGATTCCCTCACGTCCTTGTGACAGTATCTCAGAGATTCCCTCACGTCCCTGTGACACTATCTCAGAGATTCCCTCACGTCCCTGTGACAGTATCTCAGAGATTCCCTCACGTCCCTGTGACACTATCTCAGAGATTCCCTCACGTCCCTGTGACAGTATCTCAGAGATTCCCTCACGTCCCTGTGACACTATCTCAGAGATTCCCTCATGTCCCTGTGACACTATCTCAGAGATTCCCTCACGTCCCTGTGACACTATCTCAGAGATTCCCTCACGTCCCTGTGACAGTATCTCAGAGATTCCCTCACGTCCCTGTGACACTATCTCAGAGATTCCCTCACGTCCCTGTGACACTATCTCAGAGATTCCCTCATGTCCCTGTGACACTATCTCAGAGATTCCCTCACGTCCCTGTGACACTATCTCAGAGATTCCCACACGTCCCTGTGACAGTATCTCAGAGATCCCCTCCTGTACCTGTGCCACCGTTCCACTCATGCAGGAGTTGGACTCCTCCGTCCTCTGCGTGATTGTGGAGAGTGCGCGTGGCACCTGTTCCAGCACCTCGCAAATGTGCTGCTGTCCCTCGATCATTCTCCTTTTAAAGGATGCCCCCCAGGGTTCAGTATCTGTGTCCAGCTGAACAGAGCCTGGAGAGGAGTGCTCCCACTGAGGCGGACTCTCCACAGCTGCCCCTGCCACCAGTGTCTGCTCGTGCTCACATCTGTCTGTGCTGATGGATGGCTCGCTAAGATGTGACGGTGCACCCTCAGAGGCCGGCAGGTCCTCTGAGGAATTGTCCTCTGCCGTCACAGCGGTCGCTGAAGGCCCTGTAAGAGAACAGAAGGCAATATTAAGCATGATCACAGATGTGCCATGTTGCGATGAGCATACTGAGGTGCTGAAGATGGCGAGGCATGTTAACATCAATTCATATTGTGTGTGCTGAATGTTAAAGTTCAGTCACCAAACGTCTGTGGGGTGCCAGTCTCGGCGTCCCCGACAGACAGGCACTCGAGGGTGCGGCTGATTTCCAGCGCCTCCTGCTCTGCGTCTGCGAGGACGACGATTTGTTGTGGCCTCCCTCTGGTCCTCGCGCTGTCCCATGCATTCTGGGCTCTCTTCTCCTATAAGGGGAGAAAGTACAGACGCATGAGTGAGTGATGGTGACTTGGCTAACTGATGAATGCATTGGTTTGGGTGAGGCTGACCGTGAAAGAGATGCATCAGAGGGTGAGTATGAGACAGAGCCATGAGATTGTATGAGGATTGGGTTGAGTGGTAGTGGTGGGGTGAGTACTGGGGAGGTGAGGAAGTGGTGAGGAAGTGCAGGTAAGTTGAGGATGAGGTTTGAGTGGGTGTGAGGAGTGATATGATAGAGTCGTGTTGGCAGTGCGGAATGAGTTGGGGGGGTGGGGGCGGTGATGTGGAAGACGGAGTGTAGGAGAATGAGTAAGTGTACTCACTTTGACTGACCTGGTTAGATCATTGAAACGCTTCCTGCACTGGATCCAGGTGCAGGAGATGTTGCTGCTGCTGGTGACCTCCTCTGCCACCTCGAGCCAGGCCTTCTTGGTGGCAAAGGCAGGCCACTTCCTCCCGTCCACCAGGTAGAAGATCTCTGTCCTCCTCCTCCTCCTCACCCCATCCAGTAGCACCTGGAGTGAGGCATCACTGAATCTCGGAGCAGCCTTTCCCCTGGGTGCTCCATTGTGATGTGTGGGTGTTTGCTCCAGGAGCAGCCATTGGAGGACTGCCCCTTTAAATAGAGCTCCTCCAGCTGACAGCCTGTGATGTGGGTGCGCAGGCCGCCCGCTGCACAGGTTTCGGACGCCAAACCCGGAAACCACGTTAAGTGGCTCCAATTGACTCGCGATCACGTGGGAAACAGACATTTTTATTGGGCGGGTTACCATTGCGCCCAATCACCGCCCCGCCCCCTGCTGCCATCCGCCTCCCCGTTAATATCGTGGCCAAAGTGTCTGCAAAGGGATATTGACAGGTTAAGCGAATGGACAAACATTTGGCAGATGGAATATAATGTGGGAAAATGTGAAGTCATCCACTTTGGGAGGAAAAATAAAAATCCAAAATATTATTTGAATGGAGAAATACTACAAAATGCTGCGGTACAGAGGGATCTGGGTGTCCTCGTACATGAAACACAAAAAGTCAACATACAGGTGCAGCAGGTAATCCGGAAGGCAAATGGAATATTGGCCTTTATTTCTAGGGGGATGGAGTATAAAAGCAGGGAAGTCATGCTACAACTGTACAGGGTGCTGGTGAGACCACACCTGGAGTACTGCGTACAGTTCTGGTGCCCTTATTTAAGGAAGGACATACTTGCATTGGAGACAGTTCAGAGAAGGTTCACTAGGTTGATTCCGGGTATGGAAGGGTTGTCTTATGAGGAAAGATTGAACAGGTTGGGTCTATACTCATTGGAGTTTAGAAGAATGAGAGGAGATCTTATTGAAACATACAAGATTCTGAGGGGACTCGATAGGGTAGATGCTGAGGGGATGTTACCCCTCATGGGGGAATCTAAATCTAGGGGGCATAGTCTCAGAATAAGGGGTTGCCCGTTTAAGACAGAAATGAGGAGGAATTTCTTCTCCCAGAGGGTCATGAATCTTTGGAATTCTTTACCCCAAAAATCTGTGAACGCTGAGTCATTGAATACATTCAAGGCTGAGTTGGACAAATTTTTGATCAGTGAGGGAGTCAAAGGATATGGGGAAAGGGCGGGAAAGTGGAGTTGAGATAAAAATCAGATGAGCCATGACCTCATTAAATGGTGGAGCAGCCTCGAGGGGCCGAATGGCCTACTCCTGCTCCTATCGCTTATGGTCTTATGGAGCGGGAGAGTGGGGTTGGACTGGATGGTATATTAAAGGGTATGGGGAGTTAGGGGGAGAGTGGGATTAGACTAGGTGGGATATTAAAGGGTATGGGGAGTGAGGGGGAGAGTGGGATTAGACTTGGTGGGATATTAAAGGGTATGGGGAGTGAGGGGGAGAGTGGGATTAGACTTGGTGGGATATTAAAGGGTATGGGGAGTGAGGAGGAGAGTGGTATTAGACTGGGTGGGATATTAAAGGATGTGGGGAGTGAGGGGGAGAGTGGGATTAGACTGGGTGGGATATTAAAGGGTATGGGGAGTGAGGGGGAGAGTGGGATTAGAAAGGGTGAGATATCAAGTAGTATGCTGATTGAGTCAGACAGGGGGATTAGACTTGGTGGAATATTAAAGGTAATGGGAGAGGGCAGGAGAGTGGAATTACACTAAATGGGACATAATGAAGCAGTCCGAGCCCGCATGCAGCAAGACTGGGTCATAAGGTCTACAGGAGAGATAGGGAAAATGGAAGAGGGGGAGGAGTAGCCTTAGTGATTAGAGATGAAATCACTTCAATGATAAAGGAGGAAATCACGAGAGGTAAGCAGCCAACAGAGACCTTATGGGTTGAATTGAGAAATAGGAAAGGATCTAAGACTATAGTGGGAGTTGTGTATAGGACCCCTGGCAGCAGCTCTGAACTGCTAGATTGTATGAATGCAGAGATTAGACAAGCGTGTAACAAAGGCATAGTGGTCTTAATGGGGGACTTTAACCTTCACATAGATCGGGAAAAGCAGAATAGCAACTGTCAGAAAGGTAGTGAATTTCTTGAGTGTGTCCGGGATAGTTTTCTACAGCAGTATGTCCTAGAGGCAACAAGGGGGCAAGCCATACTAGATTTAGTAATGAGTAATGAACCAGATTTAGTTAACAGCTTAACTGTGCGTGAACATCTATCCAATAGCGATCATAACATGATCGAGTTCAATGTAGTGTTTGAAAGGGAAAAAAGTGAATCATCTGCTAAGATTCTAGACTTGGGCAAGGCCGACTTCAATGGGATGAGACAGAGACTGTCCACAGTAAACTGGGCAAATCTGTTAATGGGTAAAACGACTGATGATCAGTGGGAAATGTTTAAAGAAACATTTAATGTGATACAGAACCGGTTTATACCCCTGAGGGGCAAGAACTCTACATGGACAACTAAAGAGGTAAGGGACAGTATAAGACATAAGGAAAGGGCATACAAAAAGGCAAAAAATGGCACAGATCCTGGTGAATGGGAAAGATACAAAGATCAACAAAGGGTCACAAAACAGATAGCAAGAGCAACAAAGAGAGAGTATGAAAAGAAACTTGCAAGGGATATCAAAACCAATACGAAGAACTTTTATAGTTATATTAGGAAAAAGAGGGTGGTCAGGAGCAGTGTTGGCCCCTTAAAAACTGAAAGTGGGGATATTGTCATTGACAATGGGGAAATGGCGGACATGTTGAACAATTACTTTGCGTCAGTATTTACAGTAGAAAAAGAGGATAGCATGCCAGAAATCGCAAGAAAACTAATATTGAATCAGGGACAGAGACTCGATAAAATTAACATAAGTAAAGCAATAGTAATGAAGAAAATAATAGCACTAAAGAGTGACAAATCCCCAGGACCAGATGGTTTCCATCCCAGGGTTTTAAAGGAAGTAGGTGAGCAGATTGCAGATGCCCTAACTATAATCTTTCAAAGTTCTCTAGATTCAGGAACTGTCCCTCGAGATTGGAAAATTGCACATGTCACTCCGCTTTTTAAGAAAGGAGAGAGAGGGAAACCGAGGATTTATAGACCAGTTAGCCTAACATCTGTTGTGGGGAATATGCTGGAGTCTATAATTAAGGATAGGGTGACTGAACACCTTGAGAATTTTCAGTTAATCAGAGAGAGTCAGCATGGATTTGTGAAAGGTAGGTCGTGCCTGACAAACCTGATTGAATTTTTTGAAGAGGTGACTAAAGTAGTGGACAGGGGAAGGTCAATGGATGTTATTTATATGGACTTCCAGAAGGCATTTGATAAGGTCCCACATAACAGATTGTTAGCTATGTTAGAAGCCCATGGAATCGAGGGAAAAGTACGGACTTGGTTAGGGAATTGGCTGATCGAAAGGCGACAGAGAGTAGGGATAATGGGTAGGTACTCACATTGGCAGGATGTGACTAGTGGAGTCCCGCAGGGATCTGTCTTGGGGCCTCAATTATTCACAATATTTATTAACGACTTAGATGAAGGCATAGAAAGTCTCATATCTAAGTTTGCCGGTGACACAAAGATTGGTGGCATTGTAAGCAGTGTGACGATCCGGATTCTTTCCCCTCAGTCTGGTTCAGTAATAACTGAAGTCGAATACATTTTAAAATTCAGCACAACTTTAATAGCAGGGTTCTTAGTCTGCAGCATTGATTTGGACTCCTGATAGAGTCCCTCTATGCTGGCAGAGCAAGAACAAAAACATAAAGAAATCCACACGTTTTTATACAGATGATGTAGATGAAAACATAAAATTACAAAGTGATATTGATAGATTAGGTGAATGGGCAAGCCTGGATGTTGTCCAGGTCTTAGGAACATAGGAACATCGGAACAGGAGTAGGCCATTCAGCCCCTCGTGCCTGCTCCACCATTTGATAAGATCATGGCCGATCTGTGATCGAACTCCATCTTCCTGCCTTTGGCCCATATCCCTTAATACCTTTGGTTGCCAAAAAGCTATCTATCTCAGATTTAAATTTAGCAATTGAGCTAGTATCAATTGCTGTTTGCGGAAGAGAGTTCCAAACTTCTACCAACTTTTGTGTGTAGAAATATTTTCTAATCTCGCTCCTGAAAGGTCTGGCTCTAATTTTTAGACTATGCCCCCAACTCCTAGAATCCCCAACCAGCAGAAATAGTTTCTCTCTATCCACCCTATCTGTTCCCCTTAATATCTTATAAACTTCGATCAGATCACCCCTTAACCTTCGAAACTCCAGAGAATACAACCCCAAATTGTGTAATCTCTCCACGTAACTTAACCCTTGAAGTCTGGGTATCATTCTAGTAAACCTACGCTGCACTCCCTCCAAGGTCAATATGTCCTTCCGAAGGTGCGATGCCCAGAACTGCTCACAGTACTCCAGGTGCGGTCTAACCAGGGTTTTGTATAGCTGCAGCATAACTTCTGCCCCCTTGTACTCGAGTCCTCTAAATATAAAGACCAGCATTCCATTAGCCTTATTGATTATTTTCTGCACCTGATCATGACACTTCAATGATCTATGTATCTCTACCCCAAGTCCCTTTGGACATCCACTGTTTTTAACTTTTTACAGGCCTAGTGTACTCAATCTCTCCTCATACGACAGTCCTGCCATCCCAGGAATCAGTCTGGTGAACCTTCGTTGCACTCCCTGTATGGCAAATATATCCTTTCTTTTGGTAAGGAAGCCAAAATTGTGCACAATACTCCAGGTGTGGTCTCACCAAGGCCCTGTAGAATTGCAGTAAGACATCTTTACTCAAATCCTCTTGCAACAAAGGCCAACATACCATTTGCCTTCCAAATTACTTGCTGCACCTGCATGTTTGCTTTCAGTGACTCATGTACAAGGACACCCAGGTCCCTTTGATGATCAACATTTCCCAATCTATCACCATTTAAAAAATACTCTGCATTTCTGTTTTTCCTACCAAAGTGGATAACTTCACATTTTCCACATTATATTCCATCTGCCATGTTCTTGCCCACTCACTTAGCCTGTCTATATCCCCATGAAGCCTCTTTGCATCCTCCTCACAACTCACATTCCCACCCAGTTTTGTGTCATCAGCAAACTTGGAAATATTACATTTGGTCTCCTCATCCAAATCATTGATATATATTGTGAATAGCTGGGGCCCAAGCACTGATCCCTGCGGTACCCCACTAGTCACAGTCTGCCAACCTGAAAAAGACCCGTTTATTCCTACTCTCTGTTTTCTGTCCGTTAACCAATTCTCAATCGATGCCAGTATATTACCCCCAATCCCATGTGCTCTAACTTTGTTCACCAATATCCTGTGTGGGACCTTATCAAAAGCCTTCTGAAAATCCAAATACACCACAATCACTGGTTCCCCCTTATCTATTCTACTAGCTACATCCTCAAAGAACTCCAATAGGTTTGTCAAACATGATTTCCCTTTCATAAATCCATGTTGACTCTGCCAAATCCTCTTATTATTTTCTAAGTGTCCTGTTATCACATCCTTTATAATAGACTGTAGCATTTTCCCTACTACTGATGTCAGGTTAACAGGCCTGTAGTTCCCTGTTTTCTCTCTCCCTCCTTTTTTAAATAGTGGGGTTACATTTGCCACCCTCCAATCTGCAGGAACCATTCCAGAATCTATAGAATTTTGGAAGATGACAACCAGTGCATCCACTATCTCTATAGCCACCTCTTTCAAAACCCTAGGATGTAGATCATCAGGTCCTTGGGATTTATCGACTTTCAGTCCCATTAATTTCTCTAATACTATTTTTTTACTAATACTAATTTCCTTCAGTTCCTTATTCTCGCCAGACCCTTGTATTTCAGGGAGGTTTTTTGTGTCTTCTTCAGTGAAGACAGACACAAAGTATTTCTCTGCCATTTCCTTATTCCCCATTATAAATTCTCCTGTCTCTGTCTGTAAGGGACCCACATTTGCCTTCACCAGTCTTTTCCTTTTCCTATAGAAGCTTTTACAGTCTGTTTTTATGTTTCCCGCTAGTTTACTCTCATATTCTATTTTCCCTTTCTTTATCAATTTCTTGGTTCTCCTTTGCTGAATTCTGTCCAGACACTCCTGTGCAGATTGGTCTGGCCTGCGGTGCTTCCTCACATGGTCAAGTGGCCTATCAACTGCCGAGGCTCAGACAGGAAAGATGGAGAGTTGAGTGTGCAGCAGAGATCGCCAATACTTGTAGAACTGGACTAGAAAAGGTCAGTGGACAAAAGGAGCTGACTCCAGCCTTCAATTTTTTTTAAATTTTTTTTATTCGTTCACGGGATGTGGGCGTCGCTGGCAAGGCCGGCATTTATTGCCCATCCCTAGTTGCCCTCGAGAAGGTGGTGGTGAGCCGCCTTCTTGAACCGCTGCAGTCCGTGTGGTGACGGTTCTCCCACAGTGCTGTTAGGAAGGGAGTTCCAGGATTTTGACCCAGCGACAATGAAGGAACGGCGATAATTTGCAAAATGTTCAGATTTCGAGTCCCCAGGATTAAAACCTGCTGGTTTGTAATGTGGAGAAATAATCATAACGCTGGACTTTGGACGGGAAATGTTTCACTGTGTTCAATATTTATTGAAGTTATTCAGTCGTTTTCTTGGAAATGGGAATTGTAAGAATAAATGTTCAGCACTGTTGAATTTGCCTGACACCCTGTGAATATTTGTACAGATCACACGGAGGAAACACTGAGCAGTTTGGTCAAATGTTGGCTTCATCTAATCCCGGCTCAATCAGCTAACTGCACTGTAAGCATCGATCAAACCTGAACTGAAGCACTGAACTAAAGTGTGTGTTGGTCCATCTCTGCCACGCACCGTTCTGTGGGCAATTGTTCTATCATCACACCCAATCCATCTTTGCAACCTGCACATTTTGCCTTCATTCTTTTTTTTCCTTTCCTGGGGTTCCTAACCCTTTCTGGGATTTGTGAGACTTGTTGGGGGTTATGAGACTTGTTGGGGGTTATGAGACTTGTTGGGGGTTATGACCCATGCTGCGGTTCTGACCCTTACTTGGGGACCATTCTATTAGCATGTGTTATTCTGCTCTAGCTCACCCAAGTGATCATTCTCCATATGTGACACAGCCAGTGAATGTCGGCAGAATCTCAGATATGTGCTGGGTGAACTCGTCCTCCTGATTTTAATGGTCAGCTCATCTCTGAACACTATTTTTCCCAAGTCTAAGCTGTTTCTCGCCCTTAATATCAGGACTTTTACCTCTTCACCCCTTAACAAGGGGAACTATCTGGAACCCACGTGGCCATTTCATAGACGAGTGATGTGATCATTGCGAATGAAAATTGCTCAGAATGTCAGTGGGGATTTGAGTGTAAATCAGATCAGGATGCAAATCAAGATAAATAAAAGGAGGGAATTCTTTAAAGCTTTATGCGGACTGACCGTGGGTGCTCCCAACATTGTCTCCCTGAACATGGAGAGTGGATTCTTCCCTCCTTGTGGGACTTTCTCCCTCCCTCTCTGTCCTCTTGAAATGACTGACAGAATCTTCAGCAGTTTAACAGACTGTCCCCTGGTCTCAGTCACTAAACACTTCTCTGTACCATTCTAAACTGTTGCCATGGCTACATTAGCCCATCTTCAAACCCTGCCACCCAGTCACATCATTCAGTCCCATTGTAGGAAGATATTTTGTTTTACAAACACAGTAAATGAGTCTCCACTGATCTTACAGTCCTGAAACTCATCACACAGATTTCCTCATCCCAATAATTCACCCTGACTTTTTATAATTAAGGGTCTTTCTTTATTCCATGGAGACCCCCCCCCCCCCCGCGGGACCAGCCGCTCGGGGATGGTCCTTTTCAGGGTAAATTGATAATCAAGTCATGTTGCTGATGTCCCACAGTCGGCAGCGCCTGATGGCGATTTGCGTGTTAAAGCTCTGAAGAGGGCAGCTCCGCGCTGGGCCGCTCCGCCAGGGGGTCAGTCCGCTCTCCCTGCGGCAGCGACATCCCTCGCCTGTTGCTCCATCCTCTGGAGCGAGGAGCTTATTGGCTGGCTCCGCGCTGGAGACGCTTGGACTGCCTCCGCGCTGGGGACGTGTGCCTGTTTGTGGGTGGGTGGGTGAGAGAGTGGGGCGGCTCCGCGCTGGGGACGTGGGGGGGGGCTCCGCGCTGGGGACGTGTGTGGGGGGGCTCCGCGCTGGGGACGTGTGTGGGGGGGCTCCGCGCTGGGGACGTGTGGGGGGGCTCCGCGCTGGGGACGTGTGGGGGGGGCTCCGCGCTGGGGACGTGTGGGGGGGCTCCGCGCTGGGGACGTATGGGGGGGCTCCGCGCTGGGGACGTGTGTCTGTCTTTGTGAGTGCGGCGGCTCCGCGCTGGGGACATGTGTCTGTGTGGGGCTCCGCGCTGGGGACGTGTGTCTGTCTTTGTGAGTGCGGCGGCTCCGCGCTGGGGACATGTGTCTGTGTGGGGCTCCGCGCTGGGGACGTGTGTCTGTCTGTGTGTGTAGGGCTCCGCGCTGGGGACGTGTGTCTGTCTGTCTGAGTGAGTGCGGCGGCTCCGCGCTGGGGACATGTGTCTGTGTGGGGCTCCGCGCTGGGGACGTGTGTCTGTCTTTGTGAGTGCGGCGGCTCCGCGCTGGGGACATGTGTCTGTCTGTGTGTGTAGGGCTCCGCGCTGGGGACGTGTGTCTGTCTGTCTGTGAGTGAGTGCGGCGGCTCCGCGCTGGGGACGCGCTGGCAGTGAGGCTGATCCTGCCTGTGTCAGGCGGTGTTAGGGAGAGAGTGAGTACAGGGTCGGTGGGGAGTGAGAGTGAGTACAGGGTCGGTGGGGAGGGAGGGAGAGTGAGTGCAGGGTCGGTGGGGAGTGAGAGTGAGTACAGGGTCGGTGGGGAGTGAGTGCAGGGTCGGTGGGGAGTGAGAGGGAGAGTGAGTGCAGGGTCGGTGGGGAGTGAGAGTGAGTACAGGGTCGGTGGGGAGTGAGTGCAGGGTCGGTGGGGAGTGAGAGTGAGTGCAGGGTCGGTGGGGAGGGAGAGTGAGTGCAGGGTCGGTGGGGAGTGAGAGTGAGTGCAGGGTCGGTGGGGAGTGAGAGGGAGAGTGAGTGCAGGGTCGGTGGGGAGGGAGAGTGAGTGCAGGGTCGGTGGGGAGTGAGAGTGAGTGCAGGGTCGGTGGGGAGTGAGAGGGAGAGTGAGTGCAGGGTCGGTGGGGAGTGAGAGTGAGTACAGGGTCGGTGGGGAGTGAGAGTGAGTGCAGGGTCGGTGGGGAGAGGGGGGGAGTGAGAGGGAGAGTGAGTGCAGGGTCGGTAGGGAGTGAGAGTGAGGGAGGGAGAGAGGGGGGGAGGGAGAGGGAGAGAGAGGGGGGGAGGGAGAGGGAGTGCAGGGTCGGTGGGGAGTGGGGGAGAGAGGGAGGGAGAGGGAGAGGGAGGGGGGGAGGGAGAGGGAGAGGGAGAGGGAGACCGCTCCTCTCCTCTCAGCGCTGCAGACGGCAGTGATGCAGCGGCCGGTGCTCGCCGTGCTGTGCTCGGGATTGTTGGGCTCGGTTCTCGGGGCTTTCCCCAGCAGTCTACAGATCGGTAAGGAGTCACTTCCCTCAAACCCTCGCTCAATCTCACACTTTCATTCAGCACAGTCACTGCTCGCAAAAAAAAGTTGCATGTATTTCCCATCATCGAACTTCAAATCCTGCCCTGAAAGGACTTTATTATCATTCTTATTCTTATTTATTGCCGATAGACTGAGTACAGTCTCCTCTCTCTCTATTCCTATTGAATCTCCTTTCTTTCCCCCCTCAGGTGCTCTCTTTCCCAAACAACAATCCCAGGAATATTCCGCCTACCGATTCGGATTATCGTTTTACAACACGGACACTCTGTACAAACTCATCACCCAGACGGAGAGTGTGGACATCAGCAACAGCTTCGCCGTCACCAACGCCTGTGAGTAAAGGGGACAGAGGCCGGCACTGGCGCCCGATCTCAAAGGGACAGGACGGGGAAACAGACGGGTGTGCGGTCCCGGAATGTGGAAAGATTACAGCCGAGTGCTGAGCACCGGGGAGAGGGGGGAGAGGGGGGGGAGAGGGGGGGGGGGGGAGAGGGAGGGGGGGGGGAGAGGGGGAGAGGGGGGGGGAGAGAGAGGGGGGAGAGAGAGGGAAAAGGGAGAGAGAGGGGGGAGAGGGGGGGGGGGAAGGGGGGAGAGGGGGAGAGAGAGGAGGGGGAGAGGGGGGGGGTGAAGGGGGGAGAGGGGGAGAGAGAGGAGGGGGAGAGGGGGGGGGAGAGAGAGGAGGGGGAGAGGGGGGGGGAAGGGGGGAGAGAGAGGAGGGGGAGAGGGGGGGGGGGAAAGGGGAGAGAGGAGGGGGAGAGGGGGGGGGGAAAGGGGGGAGAGGGGGGGGGGGAAGGGGGGAGAGGGGGAGAGAGAGGAGGGGGAGAGGGGGGGGGTGAAGGGGGGAGAGGGGGAGAGAGAGGAGGGGGAGAGGGGGGGGGAGAGAGAGGAGGGGGAGAGGGGGGGGGAAGGGGGGAGAGAGAGGAGGGGGAGAGGGGGGGGGGGAAAGGGGAGAGAGGAGGGGGAGAGGGGGGGGGGAAAGGGGGGAGAGGGGGAGAGAGAGGAGGGGGAGAGGGGGGGGGGAGAGAGAGGAGGGGGAGAGGGGGGGAAAGGGAGAGAGAGAAGAGGGAGAGAGGGGGAGAGAGAGGGGGAAAAGGGGGAGAGAGAGGAGGGGGAGAGGGGGAGGCTGAGCTCAGTCCGAAATTCAAACCAAGCACCTTTAAGGAGAAAGGTTCTTTGTTTTAAAATAGCTGCCTAGAATTTCTGAGTACTCAGAAATTAATATCCAGAGGTCATTATTCGCGGAGTATTACTCAGAGATGTTGGCCATTTTTTACAGAATTGCTGCATATTATTTATTAAAGGTTGTGTTTGGGGAGCGATGCTGCTTTTACAGGGCCTGCAAATACCAGGGAAATGGAGTCAGTGTGAGAACAGGAGCCGATCACCCCGGTACGGGGCTGTGTAACACACCCGGGACTGTGTAACACACTCAGGGCTGTGTAACACACCCGGGACTGTGTAAGACACCCGGGACTGTGTAACACACTCAGGGCTGTGTAAGACACCCGGGACTGTGTAAGACACCCGGGACTGTGTAAGACACCCGGGACTGTGTAACACACTCAGGGCTGTGTAAGACACCCGGGACTGTGTAACACACTCAGGGCTGTGTAAGACACCCGGGACTGTGTAAGACACCCGGGACTGTGTAACACACTCGGCTGTTTAACACATGTAACATACTCAGGGCTGATAATCACGGGTGCTTTTGGTTCCTCCTCTCTATTTGAGATCTTTAAAGTGTTAGTTTATGGTAGTTTTTTTGTATTATACAATCCTGAATTCTAATACTATATCAGCGCCTGTGCATGTTATGATATTCTTGGAATATTTCAGTAGACCAGTGCCCCACTCTCAGGATTACATTGTACAGCTGCAGCAAGACTCACCACTTCCACACAGTCTCTGGATTTCTCCTTTTATTTAGAATTTTAAAAGGTGTCAAACGTTAAGATTCTGTAAAGTGCGGATGACCAGATTCAGGGAGGACGGAGGTGGTGAGGGGATTCAGACTGAGTTTGTGTTAGTTCCACTGGGAGCTGTTTGGAAGGAGCAGCGAGCAGCTGATGGAGACACATCTGGATCATTCCTTGCTGTCCTGGTCACACCTGTGTTGTGAAGGGGATGCTGTGAGAATTAGTGGCCCACAGGCACTGGTCCAACACTGGAGTGGAGAATGAGGAAACTGAGTTTGAGATTGGGGGATTTTTGCTGCAGACTCTCTCCCCGAGCTGGAGTCTGAACTGGATGAAAATTAAGATCAGAGTTTGGAAGCTAAGGTTTCTGGTCAAACCTCTCTCCAGCTATCTGACAGTTGAAGGGATCCAATAATCTAGAGGCACTCTTCCTCAGTGTGCTCTCATTTTATTGGTACTTTTTAAAATGCTATTTTCAAATATTTTTTGTAATCTTATTTTTTCCTCTCAAGTATTTGTCTCTGTTATTTCTGCCCTCGCTCTTTCGTGTTTCTGTCCGTTCATGAATCCGATTGTCTGTATTTGCTGACCTCCCGGCCTTTTCACCTTCTCCCTCTCCCCCGTTAGTTCCGGCGAGCTGGGAATCTCTCTCCCCACAGTCGATCTGTCACTTTTTCTACTTCATTGTTGGCTGTGGCCGTTTCCATCACTGTACAGCACAAAGATGCATCAAATGGCAAACACACTCACACACACACACAGACACACACACAGACACACACAATCTCACTCACACACACACACACAGACACACACAATCTCACTCACACACAATCTCACTCACACACAATCTCACTCACACACAATCTCACTCACACACAATCTCACTCACACACAATCTCACTCACACACAATCTCACTCACACACAATCTCACTCACACACAATCTCACTCACACACAATCTCACTCACACACAATCTCACTCACACACAATCTCACTCACACACAATCTCACTCACACACAATCTCACACACACACAATCTTTTTTTTTGTGTGTGTGTTCTTCGGCCCCCCTTTTATAAGAAGGGGGGGTGTCACACAATCTCACACACACAATCTCACACACACACACAGACACACACACACACACAGACACACACACACACACACAGACACACACACACAGACGCACACACACAGACGCACACACACAGACGCACACACACAGACGCACACACACAGACGCACACACACAGACGCACACACACAGACGCACACACACAGACGCACACACACAGACGCACACACACAGACGCACACACACAGACACACAGACACAGACACACAGACACAGACACACAGACACAGACACACAGACACAGACACACAGACACAGACACACAGACACAGACACACAGACACAGACACACAGACACAGACACACAGACACAGACACACAGACACAGACACACAGACACAGACACACACACACAGACACACACACACAGACACACACACACAGACACACACACACAGACACACACACACAGACACACACACACAGACACACACACACACAGACACACACACACACAGACACACACACACACAGACACACACACACAGACACACACACACAGACACACACACACAGACACACACACAAACATATACACAGACACACACAATCTCACTCACACACACAGAAACACACACAGACACAATCTCACTCACACACAGAAACACACAATCTCACACACACACACAAACATATACACAGACACACACAATCTCACTCACACACACAGAAACACACACAGACACAATCTCACTCACACACAGACACACACAATCTCACTCACACACAGACACACACAATCTCACTCACACACAGACACACACAATCTCACTCACACACAGACACACACAATCTCACACACACACACAATCTCACTCACACAGACACACACAATCTCACTCACACAGACACACACAATCTCACTCACACAGACACACACAATCTTACTCACACACAATCTCACTCACCCACACAGACACACACAATCTCACACACACAGACACACACAATCTCACTCACACACAGACACACACAGTCTCACTCACACACACAAACATACACACAGACACACACAGTCTCACTCACACACACAAACATACACACAGACACACACAATCTCACTCACAAACAAAAACACACACAGACACACAATCTCACTCACACACAAAAACACACACAGACACACACAATCTCACTCACACACAAAAACACACACAGACACACACAATCTCACACACACACAATCTCACTCACCCACACAGACACACACAATCTCACTCACACACAGACACACACAATCTCACTCACACACAATCTCACTCACCCACACAGACACACACAATCTCACACACACACATACACACACACAGACACACACAATCTCACTCACCCACACAGACACACACAATCTCACACACACACATACACACACACAGACACACACAATCTCACTCACACACAAAAACACACACAGACACACACAATCTCACACACACACAATCTCACTCACCCACACAGACACACACAATCTCACACACACACATACACACACACAGACACACACAATCTCACACACACACATACACACACACAGACACACACAATCTTACTCACACACAATCTCACTCACCCACACAGACACACACAATCTCACCCACACAGACACACACAATCTTACTCACACACAATCTCACTCACCCACACAGACACACACAATCTCACTCACACACAGACACACACAGTCTCACTCACACACACAAACATACACACAGACACACACAATCTCACTCACAAACAAAAACACACACAGACACACACAATCTCACACACACACAATCTCACTCACACACAGACACACACAATCTCACTCACACACACAAACATACACACAGACACACACAATCTCACTCACAAACAAAAACACACAGACACACACAATCTCACTCACCCACACAGACACACACAATCTCACTCACCCACACAGACACACACAGTCTCACTCACACACACAAACATACACACAGACACACACAATCTCACTCACACACACAAACATACACACAGACACACACAATCTCACTCACACACACAAACATACACACAGACACACAATCTCACTCACAAACAAAAACACACACAGACACACACAATCTCACACACACACAATCTCACTCACCCACACAGACACACACAATCTCACTCACACACACAAACATACACACAGACACACACAATCTCACTCACACACATACACACAATCTTACTCACACACACACACAGACACACACAATCTCATTCACACACATACACACACAGACACACACAATCTCACACGCACACACACAATCTCACTCACACACACAGACACACAATCTCACTCACACACACAGACACACAATCTCACACACACACACAGACACATACAATCTCACTCACAAACACACAGACACACACAATGTCACACATGCACAATCTCTCGCGCACACACACAAACATACACACAGACACACAATCTCACATACGCACATAAACACATACACACAAATATACACACAAACACACAGACAAACATACAGACATACAAAACACAAATGTACATACAAAACTACATACACAAACACAGTAATGCACACAGAAACATACACACACGTACACATAAAAATATACACACAAGCATACAGACACACACAAAAACACACACATAAACCGACACACAAAAATACACAAACAAATATACACACACAAACAAGCATGTACACACACAAATATACATACACATTGACACACACACACACACACACACACACCTACAGAAACACACAGAGATAGACAAATACACATGCTCAGAGAGACAGAGCTATACACACACAAACATGTACACAGACAGACAGACACAGACACACACAGCATTGTCAGAAGACAGAGGAGACGTAATTATATAATTTGCGGCGATGTGTAATCTGAAGGCTAAATGACTATCTCTGGTAACTAAATTACCTGCCACAGATTAACCAGGAAAATTGAGAAATATTACTGGCGCCCTTCTATGAAATACCAAAACAGCTTTGTTTTCTTAATTTGCCAGATTGTAGAATGGTCCGTGAGTTCTCACTCTTGAAGTAATGGAGGGCTCAATGCGGGATAGCATCATTAAAGGCAGAGGGTTTCGGTGTCTGAAATCCCAAATGAAACAAATGTCTGCACTTCGTGCGTGGCATCATACGTTGCCCAAGGCAGGGGCAGTGCCTGTTCCTGAGTGGGTCCAAGTGATAATCCTCATTTACCAATTAATAATGAACCTGGGAACAGAATGTGTGGCCAACACCTGATATCTTGCACACGCTGAGGTCATCCATAGGTTCAAATCGATGTTTGTGGTTGGTTTAAATATTCTGGGGCATTATATGAAATCTACATAAAAACATCACTGCTGTTTCCCACTTGTTCCTTTTTAATCTGATCTAAACTTATGAAAGGGGACCAGCTGTGGAGAGAATAGTTTATGGTCAGTTGACTCCATTCGAGGTCCATTGGTTTTTATCTCTGCTCAAATTGTGACGAATGTTATTATTAAACGGCGTTCTGAAGAATGAAGTGATTTTCTGGCTGCTGCAGTGGGAAAAGATTGTGATGGTGTTCGTGGGCGGAGAATGAGCATCGGATTTTGGACATTGTACACACAGGGTTATTGGACATTGTACACACAGGGTTATTGGACATTGTGCACACAGGGTTATTGGACATTGTACACACATGGTTATTGGACATTGTACACACAGGGTTATTGGACATTGTACTCACAGGGTTATTGGACATTGTACACACAGGGTTATTGGACATTGTACACACAGGGTTATTGGACATTGTACACACAGGGTTATTGGATATTGTACACACATGGTTATTGGATATTGTACACACATGGTTATTGGATATTGTACATACATGGTTATTGGACATTGTACACACATGGTTATTGGACATTGTACACACATGGTTATTGAACATTGTGCACACAGGGTTATAGGACATTGTACACACAGGGGTATTGGACATTGTGCACACAGGGTTATTGGACATTGTACTCATGCGGTTATTGGACAATTTACTCACAGGGATATTGGACATTGTGCACACAGGGTTATTGGACATTGTACTCACAGGGTTAATGGACATTGTACACACGTTTATTGGACATTGTACATGCAGTGTTACAGGACATTGGACACACAGGGTTAGTGGACATTGTACTCACAGATTTATTGGACATTGCACACACAGGTTTATTAGACATTGTACACACAAGGATATTAGACATTGTACACACGTTTATTGGACATTGTACTCAATGGGTTATTGGACATTGTACATGCAGTGTTACTGGACATTGTACACACAGGCTTATTGGTCATTGTACTCACAGGGTTAATGAACATTGTACACACGTTTATTGGACATTGTACTCATAGGGTTATTGGACATTGTACTCACAGGGTTATTGGACATTGTACTCACAGGGATAATGGACATTGTACACACAGGGTTAATGGACATTGTACACACAGGTTTATTGGACATTGTGCACACAAGGATATTGGACATTGTACACACAGGGATATTGGACATTGTACTCACAGGGTTATTGGACATTGTACTCACAGGGTTAATGGACATTGTACACACAGGTTTATTGGACATTGTGCACACAAGGATATTGGACATTGTACACACAGGGATATTGGACATTGTACTCACAGGGTTATTGGACATTATACACACGGTGCAATTGGACATTGTACACAGGGTTATTGGACATTGTACACACGGTGTTATTGGACATTGTACTCACAGGGATATTGGAAATTGTACATGCAGTGTTACTGGACATTGTACACACAGGCTTATTGGACATTGTACTCAGGGTTAATGGACATTGTACTTACAGGGTTAATGGACATTATACACACGGTGTAATTGGACAATGTACACAGGGTTATTGGACATTGCACACACAGGGTTATTGGACATTGCACACACAGGGTAATTGGACATTGTACATGCAGTGTTACTGGACATTGTACACACAGGTTTATTGGACATTGTACTCACAGGGTTAATGGACATTGTACACACAGATTTATTGGACATTGTACACACAGGGTGATTCGATATTGTACACACTGTTTATTGGACATTATACTCACAGATTTATTGGACATTGTGCACACAGGGTTATTCGACATTGTGCACACAGGTTTATTGGATATTGTGCACACTGTTTATTGGACATTGTACATGCAGTGTTACTGGACATTGTACTCACAGGGTTAATGGACATTGTACTCACAGGGTTAATGGACATTGTACTCACAGGGTTAATGGATGTTGTACACACAAGGATATTGGACATTGTACACACAGGATTATTGGACATTGTACATGCAGTGTTACAGGACATTGTACACACGGTGTTATTGGACATTGTACTCCCAGGGTTATTGGACATTGTACATGCAGTGTTACTGGACATTGTACTCACAGGGTTAATGGACATTGTACTCACAGGGTTAATGGACATTGTACTCACAGGGTTAATGGATGTTGTACACACAAGGATATTGGACATTGTACACACAGGATTATTGGACATGATACACACGGTGTAATTGGACATTGCGCACACGGTGTTATTGGACATTGCACACTCAGGTTTATTGGACATTGTAAATGCACTGTTATTGGACATTGTACTCACAGGGATATTGGACATTGTGCGCACAGGTTTATTGGACATTGTGCACACAGGGTTATTGGACATTGTACTCACAGATTTATTGGACATTGTACACACAGGGTAATTGGATATTCTGCTCACAGGTTTATTGGACATTGTGCTCACAGGAATTTTGAACATTGTACACACGGGGTTAATGGACATGATACACACTGGTTTATTGGACATTGTACATGCAGTGTTACTGGACATTGTTCACACAGGTTTATTGGATATTGTACACACAGGGAGATTCGATATTGTACACACTGTTTCTTGGACATTATACTCACAGGGTTATTGGACATTGTGCACACAGGTTTATTGGATATTGTACACACTGTTTATTGGACATTGTACTCACAGGGTTATTGGACATTGTACACACGGTGTTATTGGACACTGTACTCACAGGGTTATTGGACATTGTACACACAGGTTTATTGGACATTGTACATGCCGTGTTACTGGACAGTGTACACACAGGTTTATTGGACATTGTACACACAGGGTGATTCGATATTGTACACACATGGCTTTTGGATATTGTACACACTGTTTATTGGACATTGTACATGCAGTGTTACAGGACATTGTGCACACAGGGTTATTGGACATTGTACTCACAGATTTATTGGACATTGTGCACACAGGTTTATTGGACATTGTACACACGGTGTTATTGGACATTGTACTCACAGGGTTATTGGACATTGTACACACGGTGTTATTGGACATTGCACACACGGTGTTATTGGACATTGCACACACGGTGTTATTGGACATTGCACACACGGTGTTATTGGACATTGCACACACGGTGTTATTGGACATTGCACACACGGTGTTATTGGACATTGTACATGCAGTGTTACTGGACATTGTACTCACAGGGTTAATGGACCTTGTACTCACAGGGTTATTGGATATTGTACACACAGGGTTGTTGGACATTGTACACACATGGACATTGGATATTGTACACACGTGGTTATTGGATATTGTACACACAGGGTTATTGGATATTGTACACACATGGTTATTGGATATTGTACACACATGGTTATTGGATATTGTACACACAGGGTTATTGGATATTGTACACACAGGATTATTGGACATTGTACATACAGAGTTATTGGATATTGTAGACACAGGGTTATTGGACAGTGTACTCACGGTTATTGGAGATTGTACATACAGGTTTATTGGATGTTGTACACATATGGTTATTGGACATTGTACACACATGGTGATTGGACATTGTGCACACAGGGTTATTGGACATTCTACTCACAGGGTTATTGGATATTCTACTCACACGGTGTTATTGGACATTGTACACACGGTGTTATTGGACATTGTACTCACAGGGATATTGGACATTGTACACACAGATTTATTGGACATTGCACACACAGGTTTATTGGACATTGTACTTGCAGTGTTACTGGACATTGTACACACAGGCCTATTGGACATTGTACTCACAGGGTTAATGGACATTGTACACACAGGGTGATTGGACATTGAACATGCAGTGTTACTGGACATTGTACACACAGGCTTATTGGACATTGTACTCACAGGGTTATTGGACATTGTACTCATAGGGTTATTGGACATTGTACTCACAGGGTTAATGGACATTGTACTCACAGGGTTAATGGACATTGTACTCACAGGGTTATTGGACGTTGTACACACAATGATATTGGACATTGTACTCACAGGGTTATTGGATATTCTACTCACACGGTGTTATTGGACACGACACACGGTGTTATTGGACATTGCACTCACAGGGTTATTGGACATTGTGCACACAGGGTTATTGGACATTGTGCACACAGGGTTATTGGACATTGTGCACACAGGGTTATTGGACATTGTGCACACAGGGTTATTGGACATTGTGCACACAGGGTTATTGGACATTGTGCACACAGGGTTATTGGACATTGTGCACACAGGGTTATTGGACATTGTGCACACAGGGTTATTGGACATTGTGCACACAGGATTATTGGACATTGCACATGCAGTGTTACTGGACATTTCACTCAAAGGGTTAATGGACATTGTACTCACAGGGTTAATGGACGTTGTGCACACATGGATATTGGACATTGTACACACAGGGATATTGGACATTGTACTCACAGGGTTATTGGACATTGCACACACGGTGTAATTGGACATTGCACACACGGTGTTATTGGACATTGTACTCACAGGGTTATTGGACATGGTACATGCAGTGTTACTGGACATTGTGCACGCAGGTTTATTGGACATTGTACTCACAGGGTTAATGGACATTGTACACACAGGTTTATTGGACATTGTACATGCAGTGTTACTGGACATTGCACTTACAGATTTATTGGACATTGTGCACTCAGGTTTATTGGACATTGTAAACACAGGCTTGTTGGACTTTGTCCTCACAGGATTAATGGACATTGCACTCACAGGGTGATTGGACATTGTACTCACAGGGTGATTCGATATTGTACACACTGTTTATTGGACATTCTACTCACAGGGTTATTGGACATTGTACTCACATGGTGATTGGACATTGTGCACACAGGGTTATTGGACATTGTGCACACAGATTTATTGGATATTCTACTCACAGGGTTATTGGATATTCTACTCACACGGTGTTATTGGACACTGTACACACGGTGTTATTGGACATTGTACACACAGGGATGTTGGACATTGTGCACACAGGGTTATTGGACATTGTACACACATGGTTATTGGACATTGTACACACATGGTTATTGGACATTGTACTCACAGATTTATTTGACATTGTGCACTCATGGTTATTGGACATTGTGCACTCATGGTTATTGGACATTGTACACACATGGTTATTGGACATTGTACATACAGGGTTATTGGACATTGTACTCACAAGGTTAATTGTCATTGTACTCACAGGGTTATTGGACGTTGTACACACAATGATATTGGACATTGTACTCACCGGGTTATTGGACATTATGCAGACGGTGTAATTGGACATTGTACACACAGGGTGATTCGATATTGTACACACTGTTTATTGGACATTGTACTCACAGGTTTATTGGACATTGTACATACAGGGTTATTGGACATTGTACTCTCAGATATATTGGACATTGTGCACACTGGTTTAATGGACATTGTACCCACAGGGTTTTTGGACATTGTACATGCAGTGTTATTGGACATTGTGCGCATATATTTATTGGACATTGTACACACAGGTTTATTGGACATTGCACACACAGTGTTATTGGACATGGTACATGCAGTGGTACTGGACATTGCACACACAGGCTTATTGGACATTGCACTCACAGGGTTAATGGACATTGTATTCACAGGGTTATTGTACATTGTACTCACAGGGTTAATGGACGTTGTACACATAAGGATATTGGACATTGTGCACACAGGGATATTGGACATTGTACTCACAGGGTTATTGGACATTATACACACGGTGTTGTTGGATATTGTACATACAGGGTTATTGGACATTGTACTCACAGTGTTGTTGGACATTGTACACACAGGGTTATTGGACATTGTACACACAGTGTAATTGGACATTGTACACAGGGTTATTGGACATTGTACACACGGTGTTATTGGACATTGTACTCGCCGGGTTATTGGACATTGTACACACGGTATTATTCGACATTGTACTCACAGGGTTATTGGACATTGCACACACAGGGTTATTGGACATTGTACACACGGTGTTATTGGACATTGTTCACACAGGTTATTGGACATTGTGCACACAGGTTTAATGGACATTGTACCCACAGGGTTATCGGACATTGTACACACAGGGTTACTGGACATCGTACATGCAGTGTTCCTGGACATTGTACACACGGGCTTATTGGACATTGTACTCACAGGGTTAATGGACATTGTGCACACAGGTTTATTGGACGATGTACACACAGGGATATTGGACATTGTACACACAGGGTTATTGGACATTGTACATGCAATGTTACTGGACATTTTACACACAGGGTTATTGGACATTGTACACACAGGGTCATTGGACATTGTACATGCAATGTTACTGGACATTGTACACACAGGCTTATTGGACATTGTACTCACAGGGTTAATGGACGTTGTACACACATGAATATTGGACATTGTACACACAGGGATATTGGACATTGTACTCTCAGGGTTATTGGACATTGTGCACAAAGGGGTATTGGACATTGTGCACACAGGGTTATTGGACATTATACACACGATGTAATTGGACATTGTACACAGGGTTATTGGACATTGTACACATGGTGATGTTGGACATTGTACTCACTGGGTTATTGGACATTGTACACACTGTGTTATTGGACATTGTACTCACAGGGTTATTGTCCATTGTACACACTGTGTTATTGGACATTGTCCTCACAGGGTTGTTGGACATTATACACACGGTATTATTGGACATTGCAAACACGGTGTTATTGGACATTGTACTCACAGGGTTATTGGACATTGTACACACGGTGTTATTGGACATTGCAAACACGGTGTTATTGGACATTGTACTCACAGGGTTATTGGACATTGTACACACGGTGTTATTGGACATTGCACACACGGTGTTATTGGACATTGCACACACGGTGTTATTGGACATTGTACTCACAGGGTTATTGGACATTGTGCTCACAGGGTTATTGGACATTGTACTCACATGGTTAATGGACATTGTACACACAGGGTTATTGGAAATTGTACACACCGGGTGATTGGATATTGTCCTCACAGGGTTATTGGACATTGTGCACACAGGTTTATTCGACCTTGGACACAAAGGGTTATTGGATATTGTACACACTGTTTATTGGACATTGTGCACACAGGGTTATTGGACATTGTGCACACAGGGTTATTGGACATTGTGCACACAGGGTTATTGGACATTGTGCACACAGGCTTATTGGACATTGTACATGCAGTGTTACTGGACATTGTACACACAGGGTTATTGGACATTGTACTCACAGGGTTATTGGACATTGTACTCACAGGGTTCATGGACATTGTACTCATATATTTATTGGACATTGCACACACAGTGTTATTGGACATTGTACACACAGGGTTATTGGACATTGTACTCACAGGGTTAATGGACATTGTACTCACAGGGTTCATGGACATTGTACTCATATATTTATTGGACATTGTACACACAGGCTTATTAGGCATTGTACTCACAGGGTTAATGGACGTTGTACACACAAGGATATTGGACATTGTACACACTGGGATATTGGACATTGTACTCACAGGGTTATTGGACATTGTACACACAGGGTTATTGGACATTATACACATGGTGTTATTGGATATTGTACACACGGTGTTATTGGATATTGTACACACGGTGTTATTGGACATTGTACTCACCGGGTTATTGGACATTGTACACACGGGGTTATTGGACATTGTACACACGGTGTAATTGGACATTGTACACAGGGTTATTGGACATTGCACACACGGTGTTATTGGACATTGTACTCACCGGGTTATTGGACATTGGACACACGGTATTATTGGACATTGTACACACAGGTTTATTGGACGTTGTACACACAGGGTTATTGGACGTTGTACACACAGGGTTATTGGACATTGTACTCATTTTTTGGACATTGTACACACAGGTTTATTGGACATTATACTCACAGGGTTAATGGACGTTGTACACACATGGATATTGGACATTGTACACACAGGGATATTGGACATTGTACTCACAGGGTTATTGGATATTGTGCACACGGTGTAATTGGACATTGTACTCACAGGGTTATTGGACATTGTCCACACGGTGTTATTGGACATTGTCCTCACAGGGTTATTGGATATTGTACACACAGGGATATTGGACATTGTACTCACAGGGTTATTGGACATTGCACACACGGTGTTATTGGACATTGCACTCACAGGGTTATTGGACATTGTACTCACAGGGTTATTGGACATTGTGCACACAGGTTTATTCGACCTTGTACACAAAGGGTTATTGGATATTGTACACACTGTTTATTGGACATTGTGCACACAGGGTTATTGGACATTGTGCACACAGGGTTATTGGACATTGTGCACACAGGGTTATTGGACATTGTGCACACAGGGTTATTGGACATTGTGCACACAGGCTTATTGGACATTGTACTTGCAGTGTTACTGGACATTGTACACACAGGGTTATTGGACATTGTACTCACAGGGTTATTGGACATTGTACTCACAGGGTTCATGGACATTGTACTCATATATTTATTGGACATTGCACACACAGTGTTATTGGACATTGTACACACAGGGTTAATGGACATTGTACTCACAGGGTTAATGGACATTGTACTCACAGGGTTCATGGACATTGTACTCATATATTTATTGGACATTGTACACACAGGCTTATTAGGCATTGTACTCACAGGGTTAATGGACGTTGTACACACAGGGTTATTGGACGTTGTACACACAGGGTTATTGGACATTGTACTCATTTTTTGGACATTGTACACACAGGTTTATTGGACATTATACTCACAGGGTTAATGGACGTTGTACACACATGGATATTGGACATTGTACACACAGGGATATTGGACATTGTACTCACAGGGTTATTGGATATTGTGCACACGGTGTAATTGGACATTGTACTCACAGGGTTATTGGACATTGTCCACACGGTGTTATTGGACATTGTCCTCACAGGGTTATTGGATATTGTACACACAGGGATATTGGACATTGTACTCACAGGGTTATTGGACATTGTCCACACGGTGTTATTGGACATTGTCCTCACAGGGTTATTGGATATTGTACACACAGGGATATTGGACATTGTACTCACAGGGTTATTGGACATTGTACACACAGGGTTCGTGGACATTATACACACGGTGTAATTGGACATTGTACACAGGGTTATTGGACATTGTACACACAGGGTTATTGGACATTATACACACGGTGTAATTGGACATTGTACACAGGGTTATTGGACATTGCACACACATTGTTATTAGACATTGTACTCACAGGGATTTGGACATTGTTCACACAGGATTATTGGACATTGTACTCTCAGATATATTGGACATTGTGCACACTGGTTTAATGGACATTGTACCCACAGGGTTTTTGGACATTGTACATGCAGTGTTATTGGACATTGTGCGCATATATTTATTGGACATTGTACACACAGGTTTATTGGACATTGCACACACAGTGTTATTGGACATGGTACATGCAGTGGTACTGGACATTGCACACACAGGCTTATTGGACATTGTATTCACAGGGTTATTGTACATTGTACTCACAGGGTTAATGGACGTTGTACACATAAGGATATTGGACATTGTGCACACAGGGATATTGGACATTGTACTCACAGGGTTATTGGACATTATACACACGGTGTTGTTGGATATTGTACACACAGGGTTATTGGACATTGTACTCACAGTGTTGTTGGACATTGTACACACAGTGTAATTGGACATTGTACACAGGGTTATTGGACATTGTACACACGGTGTTATTGGACATTGTACTCGCCGGGTTATTGGACATTGTACACACGGTATTATTCGACATTGAACTCACAGGGTTATTGGACATTGCACACACGGTGTTATTGGACATTGTTCACACAGGTTATTGGAAATTGTGCACACAGGTTTAATGGACATTGTACCCACAGGGTTATCGGACATTGTACACACAGGGTTACTGGACATCGTACATGCAGTGTTCCTGGACATTGTACACACGGGCTTATTGGACATTGTACTCACAGGGTTAATGGACATTGTGCACACAGGTTTATTGGACGATGTACACACAGGGATATTGGACATTGTACACACAGGGTTATTGGACATTGTACATGCAATGTTACTGGACATTTTACACACAGGGTTATTGGACATTGTACACACGGTGTTATTGGACATTGCACACACGGTGTTATTGGACATTGTACTCACAGGGTTATTGGACATTGTACACACGGTGTTATTGGACATTGCACACACGGTGTTATTGGACATTGCACACACGGTGTTATTGGACATTGTGCTCACAGGGTTATTGGACATTGTACTCACAGGGTTATTGGACATTGTGCTCACAGGGTTATTGGACATTGTACTCACATGGTTAATGGACATTGTACACACAGGGTTAATGGAAATTGTACACACCGGGTGATTGGATATTGTCCTCACAGCGTTATTGGACATTGTGCACACGGTGTTATTGGACATTGCACTCACAGGGTTAATGGAGATTGTACACACAGGATTATTGGATATTGTACTCACAGGGTTGTTGGACATTGTGCACACAGGGTTATTCGACCTTGTACACACAGGGTTATTGGACATTGCACTCACAGGGTTATTGGACATTGCACTCACAGGGTTAATGGAGATTGTACACACAGGATTATTGGATATTGTACTCACAGGGTTATTGGACATTGTGCACACAGGGTTATTCGACCTTGTACACACAGGGTTATTGGATATTGTACACACAGGGTTATTGGACATTGTACTCACAGGGTTGTTGGACATTGTACACACAGGTTTATTGGACATTGTGCACAGGGTTATTGGACATTGTACACACGGTGTTATTGGACATTGTACTCACCGGGTTATTGGACATTGTACACACTGTCTTATTGGACATTGCACACACAGGGTTATTGGACATTATACACACGGTGTAATTGGACATTGTACACAGGGTTATTGGACATTGCACACACGGTGTTATTGGACATTGTACTCACCGGGTTATTGGACATTGTACACACGGTATTCTTGGACATTGTACTCACAGGGTTATTGGACATTGTACACACGGGATTCTTGGACATTGTACTCACAGGGTTATTGGACATTGTACTCACAGGGTTATCGGACATTGTACACACAGGTTTATTGGACGTTGTACACACAGGTTTATTGGACGTTGTACACACAGGGTTATTGGACATTGTACTCATTTTTTGGACATTGTACACACAGGTTTATTGGACATTATACTCATAGGGTTAATGGACGTTGTACACACAGGGATATTGGACATTGTACACACTGTTTATTGGACATTGTACTCCCAGGGATATTGGACATTGTACTCACAGGGTTATTGGACATTGTGCACACAGGGTTATTGGACATTGTGCACACAGGGTTATTCGACCTTGTACACACAGGGTTATTGGATATTGTACACACTGTTTATTGGACATTGTACTCCCATGGTTATTGGACATTTTACACACAGGGTTATTGGACATTGTGCACACAGGGTTATTGGACATTATACTCACAGGGTTATTGAACATTGTGCACACAGGGTTACTGGACATTGTACACACAGGGTTATTGGACATTGTGCTCACAGATTTATTGGACATTGTACACAAAGGGTCGTTGGACATGGTACATGCAGTGGCACTGGACATTGTACACACAGGCTTATTGGACATTGTACTCACAGGGTTATTGGACATTGCACTCACAGGGTTAATGGAGATTGTACACACAGGATTATTGGATATTGTACACACTGTTAATTGGACATTGTACTCACAGGGATATTGGACATTGTGCACACAGGGTTATTGGACATTGTACACACGGTGTAATTGGACATTGTACTCACAGGGTTATTGGACATTGTACACACGGTGCAATTGGACATTGTACTCACAGGGTTATTGGACGTTGTACACACGGTGTAATTGGACATTGTACTTACAGCATTATTGGACATTGCACACACGGTGATATTGGACATTGCACACACGGTGTCATTGGACATTGTACTCGCAGGGTTATTGGACATTGCACACACGGTGTTATTGGACATTGCACACACGATGTTGTTGGACATTGTACTCACGGGGTTAATGGACGTTGTGCACACAAGGATATTGGACATTGTACACACAGGTTTATTGGACATTGTACCCACAGGGTTGTTGGACATTGTACATGCAGTGTTACTGGACATTGTACGCACAGGTTTATTGGACATTGTACTCACAGAATTCTTGGACATTGTGCACACAGGTTTATTGGACTTTGTACTCATATGGTTAATGGACATTGTACACGCAGGGTTATTGGACATTGTACACACAGGGTTATTGGACATTGTACTCACAGAATTCTTGGACATTGTGCACACAGGTTTATTGGACTTTGTACTCATATGGTTAATGGACATTGTACACGCAGGGATATTGGACATTGTGCACACAGGGTTATTGGACATTGTACATACAGTGTTACTGGACATTGTACACACAGGCTTATTGGACATTGTACTCACAGGGTTATTGGACATTGTGCACACAGGGTTACTGGACATTGTACACACAGGCTTATTGGACATTGTGCTCACAGATTTATTGGACATTGTACACAAAGGGTCATTGGACATGGTACATGCAGTGGCACTGGACATTGTACACACAGGCTTATTGGACATTGTACTCACAGGGTTATTGGACATTGCACTCACAGGGTTAATGGACATTGTACTCACAGGGTTATTGGACATTGTGCACACAGGGTTATTGGACATTGTACACACAGGGTTATTGGACATTGTACTCACATATTTATTGGACATTGTACACACAGGTTTATTGGACATTGTACACACAGGGTTATTGGACATGGGACATGCAGTGGGACTGGACATTGTACACACAGGTTTGTTGGACATTGTACTCACGGGGTTAATGGACGTTGTGCACACAAGGATATTGGACATTGTTGATGGACATTGTACTCACAGGGTTATTGGACATTGCACTCACAGGGTTAATGGACGTTGTGCACACAAGGATATTGGACATTGTACTCACAGTGTTGATGGACATTGTACTCACAGGGTTAATGGACATTGTACTCACAGGGTTATTGGACATTGTACACACGGTGTTATTGGACATTGTACACAGGGTTATTGGACATTTTACACACGGGGTTATTGGACATTGTACTCAGGGATATTGGACATTGTACACACGGTGTTATTGGACATTGTACTCACAGGGTTATTGGACATTGTACACACGGTGTTATTGGACATTGTACACACAGAGTTATTGGACATGGTACATGCAGTGGGACTGGACATTGTACACACAGGCTTGTTGGACATTGCACTCACAGGGTTGATGGACATTGTACTCACAGGGTTATTGGACATTGTACTCACAGGGTTAATGGACGTTGTGCACACAAGGATATTGGACATTGTACACACTGGGTTATTGGACATTATACAAATAGTGTTATTGGATATTGTGCACACAGGTTTATTGGACATTGTACTCACATGGTTGTTGGACATTATACACACAGTGTAATTGGATTTTGCACACAGGGTTATTGGACATTGTACACACGGTGTAATTGGACATTGTACACACAGTGCAATTGGATTTTGTACAAAGGGTTATTGGACATTGTCCACACGGGGTTATTGGACATTGTACTCACAGGGTTATTGGACATTGAACACACAGTGTTATTGTACATTGTACACACAGGGTTAATGGACTTTTTACACACAAGGATATTGAACATTGTACACACAGGGATATTGGACATTGTACTCACAGGGATATTGGACATTGTACTCACAGGGTTATTCGACATTTTACTCACAGGGTTATTGGAAATTGTACACAGGGTTATTGGACATTGCACACACGGTGTTATTGGACATTGTACTCACCGGGTTATTGGACATTGTACACACGGGGTTATTGGACATTGTTCTCACAGGGTTATTGGACATTGTACACACGGTATTATTGGACATTTTACTCACAGGGTTATTGGACATTGCACACACAGGGTTATTGGACATTGCACACACAGGGTTATTGGACATTGCACACACGGTGTTATTGGACATTGTACACACAGGGTTACTGGACATTTTACATGCAGTGTTTCTGGACATTGTACACACAGGGTTATTGGACATTGTACTCACAGGGTTGTTGGACATTGTGCACACAGGTTTATTGGACGTTGTGCACACAGTGTTACTGGACATTGTACACACAGGGTTATTGGACATTGTACTCACAGGGTTGTTGGACATTGTGCACACAGGGTTATTGGACATTGTACAAACAGGGTTATTGGACATTGTACTCACAGGGTTAATGGGCATTGTACTCACATGGTTAATGGACGTTGTACACACAAGGATATTGGACATTGTACACACAGGGATATTGGACATTGTACTCACAGGGTTATTGGACATTGTACTCACAGGGTTGTTGGACATTGTACACACAGGGTTATTGGACATTATACAGACGGTGGAATTCGACATTGTGCACAGGGTTATTGGACATTGTACACACGGTGTTATTGAACATTGTACTCACACGGGTTATTGGACATTGTACACATGGTGTTATTGGACATTGCACACACGGTGTTATTGGACATTGTATTAACATGGTGATTGGACATTGTACATGCAGTGTTCCTGGACATTGTACACACAGGCTTATTGGACATTGTACTCACAGGGTTAATTGACATTGTACCCACAGGTTTATTGGACATTGTACCCACAGGGTTATTGGACATTGTACATGCAGTGTTACTGGACATTGTACGCACAGGTTTATTGGATATTGTACTTACAGATTTATTGGACATTGTACACACACGGTGTTATTGGACATTGTACTCACATGGTGATTGGACATTGTACTCACAGGGTTAATGGACGTTGTACACGCAAGGATATTGGACATTGTACACACAGGGATATTGGACATTGTACTCAGGGTCATTGGAAGTTATATACACGGTGTAATTGGACATTGTGCACAGGGTTATTGGACTTTGTACACATGGTGTTATTGGACATTGTACTCAGGGTCATTGGAAGTTATATACACGGTGTTATTGGACATTGTACACAGGGTTATTGGACATTGCACACACTGTGTTATTGGACATTGTACACACAGGGTTATTTGACATTGTACACACGGTGTAATTGGACATTGTACACAGGGTTATTGGACATTGTACACACGGTGTTATTGGACATTGTCCTCACCGGGTTATTGGACATTATACACACGGGGTTATTGGACATTGTACACACGGCATTATTAAACATTGTACTCACAGGGTTATTGGACATTGTACACACGGTGTTATTGGACATTGTTCTCACAGGGTTATTGGACATTGTACACACGGTGTTGTTGGACATTGTGCACACAGGGTTATTCGACATTGTACACACAGGGTTATCGGATATTGTACACACTGATTATTGGACATTGTACTCCCAGGGATATTGGACATTGTGCACACAGCTTTATTGGACATTGTGCACACAGGGTTATTGGACATTGTACACACAGGGTTAATGGACATTGTACACACAGGGTTATTGGACAGTGTACACACAGGGTTATTGGACATTGTACTCCCAGGGATATTGGACATTGTGCACACAGCTTTATTGGACATTGTGCACACAGGGTTATTGGACATTGTACACACAGGGTTAATGGACATTGTACACACAGGGTTATTGGACAGTGTACACACGGTGTTATTGGACATTGTACTCACAGGGTTATTGGACATTGTACACACAGGGTTATTGGACATTGTACATGCAGTGTTCCTGGACATTGTGCACACAGGCTTATTGGACATTGTACTCACAGGGTTAATGGAGATTGTACTCACAGGGTTATTGGACATTGTACTCACAGGGTTAATGGAGATTGTACTCACAGGGTTCTTGGACATTGTACACGCAGTGTTACCGGACATTGTGCACACAGGGATATTGGACATTGTGCACACAGGGATATTGGACATTGTGCACACAGGGTTATTGGACATTGTACACACAGGGTTATTGGACATTGTACTCTCAGATATATTGGACATTTTACACACAGGGTTAATGGACATTGTACATGCAGTGTTGCTGGACATTGTACACACAGGCTTATTGGACATTGTACTCACAGGGTTAATGGACATTGTACACACAGGTTTATTGGACATTGTACTCACATACTTATTGGACATTGTACACACAGGCTTATTGGACATGGTACATGCAGTGGTACTGGACATTGTACACACAGGCTTATTGGACATTGTACTCACAGGGTTAATGGACATTGTACTCACAGGGTTAATGGACATTGTACTCACAGGATTAATGGACATTGTACTCACAGGGTTATTGGACATTGTACTTAAAGGGTTAATGGACGTTGTACACTCAAGGATATTGGACATTATACACACAGTGCAATTGGACATTGTACACAGGGTTATTGGACATTGTACACACAGGGTTATTTGACATTATACACACGGTGTAATTGCACATTGTACTCACCGGGTTATTGGACATTATGCACACGAGGTTATTGGACATTGTACACACGACATTATTGAACATTGTACTCACAGGGTTATTGGACATTGCACACACAGTGTTCTTGGACATTGTACACACGGTGTTCTTGGACATTGTACATGCAGTGTTCCTGGACATTGTGCACACAGGCTTATTGAACATTGTACTCACAGGGTTATTGGACATTGTACACACAGGGTTATTGGACATTGCACTCACAGGGTGATTGAACATTGTGCACACAGGGTTATTGGATATTCCACTGACAGGGTTATTGGACATTGTACACACGGTGTTATTGGACATTGTACACACGGTGTTATTGGACATTGTACACACGGTGTTATTGGACATTGTACACACGGTGTTATTGGACATTGTACACACGGTGTTATTGGACATTGTACACACGGTGTTATTGGACATTGTACACACGGTGTTATTGGACATTGCAAATGCAGTGTTCCTGGACATTATACTCACAGGGTTAATGGACGTTGTACTCACAGGGTTATTGGACATTGTACTCACAGGGTTAATGGACGTTGTACACACAAGGAGATTGGACATTGTACACACAGGGATATTGGACATTGTACTCACAGGGTTATTGGAAATTGTACACACAGGGTTATTGGACATTATACACACGGTGTAATTGGACATTGTACACAGGTTATTGGACATTGTACACACGGTGTTATTGGACATTTTACACACGGTGTTATTGGACATTGTACACACGGGGTTATTGGACATTGCACTCACAGGGTTATTGGACATTGTACATGCAGTGTTCCTGGACATTGTACGCACAGGCATTTTAGACATTGTACACACAGGGTTATTGGACATTGTACACACAGTGTTATTGGACATTGTACACACAGGGTTATTGGACTTTGCACATGCAGTGTTACTGGACATTGTACACACAGTCTTATTTGACATTGTGCTCACAGATTTATTGGACATTGTACACACAGGTTTATTGGAGATTTTACACACAGGGTTATTGGACATTGTACACAGGGTTATTGGACATTGTACACACGGTATTATTGGACATTTTACTCACAGGGTTATTGGACATGACACACGGTGTTATTGGATATTGTACTCACAGGGTTAATGGACATTGTACATACAGGTTTATTGTACATTGTACACACAGGGTTATTGGACATTGTACATGCAGTGTTACTGGACATTGGCCACAAAGTGTTATTTGACATTGTACTCACAGATTTATTGGACATTGTACACACAGGTTTATTGGACATTGTACACACAGGGTTATTGGACATTGTACATGCAGTGTTACTGGACATTGGCCACAAAGTGTTATTTGACATTGTACTCACAGATTTATTGGACATTGTACACACAGGTTTATTGGACATTGTACGCACAGGGTTATTGGACATTGTACATGCAGTGTTACTGGACATTGGCCACAAAGTGTTATTTGACATTGTACTCACAGATTTATTGGACATTGTACACACAGGTTTATTGGACATTGTACAAACAGGGTTATTGGACATTGTACTCACAGGGATATTGGACATTGTACTCACAGGGTTATTGGACATTGTGCAAACAGGGTTATTGGATGTTCTACTCACACAGGGTTATTGGACATTGTACTCACAGGGTTATTGAACATTGTACACACAGGGAAATGGGACATTGTGCACACCGGGTTATTGTATATTCTACTGACTGGGTTATTGGACATTGTACACACAGGGTTATTGGACATTGTACTCACAGGGCTATTGGACATTGTGCACACAGAGATATTGGACATTGTGCAAACAGGGTTATTGGATGTTCTACTCACACAGGGTTATTGGACATTGTACTCACAGGGTTATTGAACATTGTACACACAGGGAAATGGGACATTGTGCACACCGGGTTATTGTATATTCTACTGACAGGGTTATTGGACATTGTACACACAGGGTTATTTGACATTGTACACACTGGGTTATTTAACATTGTACATGCAGGATTATTGGACATTGTACACGCAGTGTTACTGGACATTGTGCACACTGGCTTATTGGACATTGAACACACAGGCTTATTGGACATTGTACTCACAGGTTTATTGGACATTGTACACACGGTTTTATTGGACATTGTACACACGGTTTTATTGGACATTGTACACACAGGGTTATTGGACATTGTACTCACAGGTTTATTGGACATTGCACGCACGGTGTTATTGGACATTGTACTCACAGGGATTTTGGATATTGTACACACAGGTTTATTGGACATTGTACTCACAGGTTTAATGGACATTGTACGCACTGGTGTATTGGACATTGTACACACAGGGTTATTGGATTTTGTTCACACTGTTTATTGGACATTGTACACACAGACTTATTGGACATTGTACTCACAGGGTTAATGGAAATTGTACACACAGGCTTATTGGACATTGCACACACAGGGTTATTGAACATTGCACACACAGGGTTATTGGACAGTGTGCTCAAAGATTTATTGGACATTGTGCTCACAGATTTATTGGACATTGTGCTCACAGATTTATTTTACATTGTACACTCAGGGTTTTTGGACATTGTACGCACTTGGTTTTTTAACATTGTACTCATTGGGTTGGTGGACGTTGTACATGCAGTGTTACTGGACATTGTGCTCACAGGGTTAATGGACATTGTACTCACAGGGTTATTGGACATTGTACACACAGGGTTATTGGACATTGTACACACAGGGTTATTGGACATTGTACACACAGGGTTATTGGACATTGTGCACACAGGGTTATTGGACATTGTACATGCAGTGTTACTGGACATTGTGCACATTGGCTTAGTGGACATGGTACTCACCGGGATATTGGACATTGCACACACAGGGTTATTGGACATTGCACTCTCTGGTTTCTTGGACATTGTACACACAGGTTTATTGGCCATTGTGCACACAGGGTTTTGGCGATTGTATGCACAGGGTTATTGGACATTGTACTCACAGATTTATTTGACATTGTACATACAGGGTTATTGGAAATTGTACATTCAGCGTTATTGGAGATTGCACTCTCTGGTTTCTTGGACATTGTACGCACGGGGTTATTGGCCATTGTGCACACAGGTTATTGGACATTGTGCACACAGGGTTTTTGGACATTGTACACACAGGGTTATTGGACATTGTACGGACAGGGTTATTGGACATTGTACACACAAGGTTATTGGACATTGTACATACAGCGTTATTGGAGATTGCACTCTCTGGTTTCTTGGACATTGTACACACAGGGTGATTGGACATTGTACATACAGGGTGATTGGACATTGTACACACAGGGTGATTGGACATTGTACGGACAGGGTTATTGGACATTGTACACACAAGGTTATTGGACATTGTACATACAGCGTTATTGGAGATTGCACTCTCTGGTTTCTTGGACATTGTACACACAGGGTGATTGGACATTGTACACACAGGGTGATTGGACATTGTACACACAGGGTTATTGGACATTGTACGGACAGGGTTATTGGACTTTGTACACACAGGGTTATTGGATATTGTACACTCTGGTTATTGGACATTGTACTCACAGGGTTATTGGACATTGTACGCACAGGGTTATTGGCCATTGTACACACAGGGTTATTGGTCATTGTACACACAGGGTTATTGCACATTGTACTCACAGGGTTATTGGACATTGTACACACAGGGTTATTGGTCATTGTACACACAGGGTTATTGGACATTGTGCACACAGGGTTATTGGTCATTGTACACACAGGGTTATTGGACATTGTACACACAGGGTTATTGGTCATTGTACTCACAGGTTATTGGACATTGTACTCACAGGGTTATTGTACATTGTACACAGAGGTTTATTGGACATTGTACACAGAGGGTTAATGAAAATTGTACAAACTGGGTTATTGGACATTGTGCACACAGGTTTATTTGACATTGTACACGCAGGGTTATTGGATAGTGTACTCACAGGTTAATTTTACATTGAACTCACAGGGGTATTGGACATTTCACACTCATGGTTATTGGACATTGTACTCACAGATTTATTTGACATTGTGCACACAGGGTTTTTGGACATTGTACGCTCAGGATTATTGGACATTGTACTCACAGATTTATTTGACATTGTACACACAGGGTTATTGGACATTGTACTCACAGGGTTATTGGAGATTGCACTCTCTGGTTTCTTGGACATTGTACGCACGGGGTTATTGGCCATTGTGCACACAGGGATATTGGCCATTGCACACACATGGTTATTGGACATTGTACTCAGGTATATTGGACATTGTACACACAGGGTTATTGTACATTGTACGGACAGGGTTATTGTACATTGTACGGACAGGGTTATTGGATATTGTACACACAGGGTAATTGGACATTGTACACACAGGGTTATTGTACATTGTACGGACAGGGTTATTGGATATTGTACACACAGGGATATTGGATATTGTACACTCTGGTTATTGGACATTGTCCTCACAGGGTTATTGGACATTGTACACACAGGGTTATTGGTCATTGTACACACAGGGTTATTGGACATTGTGCACACAGGGTTATTGGTCATTGTACACACAGGGTTATTGGACATTGTACACACAGGGTTATTGGTCATTGTACTCACAGGTTATTGGACATTGTACTCACAGGGTTATTGTACATTGTACACAGAGGTTTATTGGACATTGTACACAGAGGGTTAATGAAAATTGTACAAACTGGGTTATTGGACATTGTGCACACAGGTTTATTTGACATTGTACACGCAGGGTTATTGGATAGTGTACTCACAGGTTAATTTTACATTGAACTCACAGGGGTATTGGACATTGTACACGCAGGGTTATTGGTCATTGTACACCCAGGGTTAATGGACATTGTACTCACAGGGTTATTGGACATTGTACACACGGGGTTATTGGATAGTGCACTCACAGGTTAATTTTACATTATACTCACAGGGTTATTGGACATTGTACTCACAGGGTTATTGGACATTGTACACACAGGGTAATTGAACATTGTACACACAGGGTTATTGGACATTGTACTCACAGGGTTATTGGACATTGTACACACAGGGTAATTGAACATTGTACACACAGGGTTATTGGACATTGTACTCACAGGGTTATTGGACATTGTACTCACAGGTTATTGGACATTGTACACACAGGGTTACTGGACATTTTACTCACAGGGTTATTGGACATTGTACACACAGGGTAATTGAACATTGTACACACAGGGTTATTGGACATTGTACTCACAGGGTTATTGGACATTGTACACACAGGGTAATTGAACATTGTACACACAGGGTTATTGGACATTGTACTCACAGGGTTATTGGACATTGTACTCACAGGTTATTGGACATTGTACACACAGGGTTACTGGACATTTTACTCACAGGGTTATTGGACATTGTACACACAGGGTAATTGAACATTGTACACACAGGGTTATTGGACATTGTACACACAGGGTTATTGGACATTGTACACACAGGGTTACTGGACATTTTACTCACAGGGTTGTGGACACTGTGCACACAAAATTATTGGACATTGCAGAAACAGGGTGATTGGACATTGTGGACACAGGGTGATTGGATATTGTACTCACAGGTTTATTGGACAATGTACACACAGGTTTATTCGACATTGTACACACAGGTTTATTCGACATTGCACACAGAGGTTTATTGGACATTGTGCACAGAGGGTTAACGGAAATTGTACAAACTGTGTTATTGGACATTGTGCACACAGGTTTATTTGACATTGTACACGCAGGGTTATTGGATAGTGTACTCACAGGTTAATTTTACATTGTACTCGCAGGGTTCTTGGACATTGTACACACAGGGTTATTGGATAGTGTACTCACAGGTTAATTTTACATTATACTCACAGGGTTATTGGACATTGTACACACAGGGTAATTAAACATTGTACACACAGGGTTATTGGACATTGTACACACAGGGTTATTGGACTTTGTACACACTGGGTTATTGGACATTGTACTCACAGGGTTATTGGACATTGCACTCACTGGGTTATTGGACATTGTACTCACTGGGTTATTTGACATTGTACACAGGGTTTTTGGACATTGTACTCACAGGGTTATGGGACATTGTACACACAGGTTTATTTGACATTATGCACACAGTGTTATTGAACATTGTACACACAGGGTTATTGGACATTATACTCACAGGGTTATTGGACATTGTGCACACAGGGTTATTGAACATTGTACACACAGGGTTATTTGACATTGTACACACAGGATTATTGGACATTGTACACACAGGGTTATTTGACATTGTACACACAGGGTTATTTGACATTGTACACACAGGGTTATTTGACATTGTACACAGGGTTTTTGGACATTGTACTCACAGGGTTATGGGACATTGTACACACAGGTATATTGGACATTATGCACACAGGGTTGTTGGACATTGTACACACAGGGTTATTGGACATTGTATACACAGCTTTATTGGACGTCATACGCACAGGTTTCTTCGACATTGTACTCACAGGGTTATGGGACATTGTGCACACATGTTTATTGGACATTGTACACACAGGGTGAATGGACATTGTGTGCACTGGGTTATTGAACATTGTACACACAGGGTGAATGGACATTGTGTACACAGGGTTATTGGACATTGTACTCCCAGGTATATTGAACATTGTACACACAGTGTTATTGGACATTGTACTCACAGATTTATTGGACATTGTACACACAGGGTGAATGGACAATGTGCACACAGGTTTATTCGACATTGTACTCACAGGGTTATTGGATATTGGGGAAGGTTTAACCTGGAGTGGCAGGGGTATGGGAACCTGAGCGGGGAGTCAGAAGAGACTAAAGTTGAGAGCAGCAAGAGAGGGGAAGACCCAGGGTAAATCTACAATACAAATAGTACAAACAGTTGTTCAAGAACAAGTGAAAGTGAAAAGCGTAGAGCAGCGGAAAGAAAGTGTACTTTAGGCACGACAGATAAAATGAAAACTAGAAGACCTAAGACGATGAACCCAACATCAAAGCTGTGGCAGGGGGTTGGGAACCTGAGCAGGGAGACAGAGGAAAGTGTGTCAGGAAGGGACAGAAGGTATGGAGTAAAAGGTAAAGTGTTAAAAAAAGGAAAAAGCAGGAACTAAGTGTCACAAAACATATTTGAAAGTTCTTTATCTGAATGCACGTAGCATTCGTAACAAAATGGACGACTTAACGGTACAAATAACTACGTATGGGTATGATCTTGTGGCCATTACAGAAACATGGCTGCAGGGTGACAACGACTGGGAATTAAATATGCCAGGGTATTTAACAATCAGGAAGGACAGGCAGGAAGGAAGGGGAGGTGGGGTGGCTCTGTTAATAAGGGCAGGAATCACTGTAATACAGAGAAAAGATATTGGGACAAAGGATCAGGATAATGAAACAGTTTGGGTAGAGATAAGGAATAATAAGGGGCAAAAAACACTCGTGGGCGTAGTATATAGGCCTCCTAATAGTTGCAACTCTGCTGGAAGAAGTATTAATCAGGAAATAGTCAGGGCATGTAATAAGGGAACAGCTATAATTATGGGGGATTTTAACTATCATATTAACTGGACAAATCTAATTGGGCAGGGTAGCCTTGAGGAAGAGTTTATTGAGTGTATTCGGGATGGATTTCTTGAGCAGTTTGTAACTGATCCGACAAGGGGGCAAGCAACCTTGGACCTGGTCCTGTGTAATGAGCCAGGATTAATTAATAATGTCCTAGTTAAGGATCCCCTTGGAATGAGTGACCATAACATGGTTACATTCCATATCCAATTAGAGGGTGAGAAGGTTGGTTCTCAAACAAGCGTACTGAGCTTGAATAAAGGAGACTATGATGGTATGAGAGCGGAATTGATTAAAGTGGACTGGGAAAATAGTTTAAAGGGTAAGACAGTACATGAACTGTTCATTTAAGGAGTTATTTTACAACTTTCAAAAAAAAAATATTCGACTGAGGAAAAAAGGGTGTAAAAGAAATGACAGCCATCCGTGGCTAAGTAAATAAATTAAGGATAGTATCCGACTAAAAACAAGGACATATAAGGTAGCCAAACTTAGTGGGCATGATGTGGAGATGCCGGTGATGGACTGGGGTTAACAATTGTAAACAATTTTACAACACCAAGTTATAGTCCAGCAATTTTATTTTTAATCCCACAAGCTTTCGGGGGCTTTCCCCTTCCTCACACTGCCTGAGGAAGGGGAAAGCCCCCGAAAGCTTGTGGGATTAAAAATAAAATCGTTGGACTATAACTTGGTGTTGTAAAATTGATTACAAAACTTAGTGGGAGGATAGAAGATTGGGAAGTCTTCAAAAGACAGCAAAAAGTAACGAAAGGATTGATTAAGAAAGGGAAGACAGATTATGAAAATAAATTAGCAAAAAATATAAAAACAGATAGCAAGAGTTTCTACAGTTATATACAAAGAAAAAGGGTGACTAAGGCAAACATAGGTCCCTTAGAGGATGAGACCGGGAAATTAATGGTGGGAAACATGGAGATGGCAAAAATGCTGAACAAATATTTTGTTTCAGTCTTTACGGTAGAGGACACTAAGAATATCCCAACACTGGACAAACAGGGGACTCTGGGGGGGGGGAGGAGCTAAATACGATTAAAATCACTAAGGAATTGGTACTCAGTAAATTAATGGGACTCAAGGCGGATAAATCCCCTGGACCTGATGGCTTACATCCCAGGGTCTTGAGGGAAGTGGCAGGAGGGATTGTGGATGCTTTGGTAATAATTTTCCAAAATTCTCTGGACTCGGCAAACTGCTAATGTAACACCCTTATTTAAAAAGGGTAGTAGGCAGAAGGCTGGAAATTATGGACCAGTTAGCCTAACATCTGTGGTGGGTAAAATTTTGGAGTCTATTATTATGGAGACAGTAGCAGAGCATTTGGATAAACATAATTTAATAGGACAAAGTCAGCATGGCTTTACGAAGGGGAAGTCATGCTTGAGTTCTTTGAGGACGTAACGTACAGGGTGGATAAAGGGGAACCAGTGGATGTAGTGTATTTAGACTTCCAGAAGGCATTCGACAAGATGCCACATAAAAGATTATTGCTCAAGATAAAGAATCACTGGATTGGGGGTAATATTCTGGCATGGGTGGAGGATTGGTTATCTAACAGGAAGCAGAGAGTTGGGATAAATGGTTCATTCTCGGACTGTCAACCAGTAGCCAGTGGTGTTCCGCAGGGGTCGGTGCTGGGTCCCCAACTCTTTACAATCTATATTAACAATTTGGAGGAGGGGACCGAGTGTAACATATCAAAGTTTTCAGATGATACAAAGATGGGAGGGAAAGTAGAGAGTGAGGAGGACATAAAAAGCCTACAAGGGGATATAGACAGGCTGGGTGAGTGGGCGGAGATTTGGCAGATGCAATGCAATATTGGAAAATGTGAGGTTGTGCACTTTGGCAGGAAAAATCAGAGAGCAAGTTATTATCTCAATGGCGAGAAACTGGAAAGTACTGCAGTGCAAAGGGATCTGGGGGTCCCAGTGCAAGAAAATCAAAAAGTTAGTATGCAGGTGCAGCAGGTGATCAAGAAGGCCAACGGAATGTTGGCTTTTATTGCTCGGGGGATAGAATATAAAAACAGGGAGGTATTGCTGCAGTTATATAAGGTATTGGTGAGACCGCACCTGGAATACTGCATACAGTTTTGGTCTCCATACTTAAGAAAAGACATCGGGAGATTGAGGCACTCGTCAAAAAGAAGAAGGAGGCATATGACATGCATAGGCAGCTGGGATCAAGTGGATCCCTTGAAGAGTATAGAGATTGCCGGAGTAGAGTTAAGAGAGAAATCAGGAGGGCAAAAAGGGGATATGAGATTGCTTTGGCAGATCAGGCAAAGGTGAATCCAAAGAGCTTCTACAAATACATAAAGGGCAAAAGGGTAACTAGGGAGAGAGTAGGTCCTCTTAAGGATCAACAAGGTCATCTATCTGCGGAACCACAAGAGATGGGTGAGATCCTGAATGAATATTTCACATCGGTATTTACGGTTGAGAAAGGCATGGATGTTAGGGAACTTGGGGAAATAAATAGTGATGTCTTGAGGAGTGTACATATTACAGAGAGGGAGGTGCTGGAAGTCTTAACGCGCATCAAGGTAGATAAATCTCCGGGACCTGATGAAATGTATCCCAGGACGTTAAGGGAGGTTAGGGAGGAAATTGCGGGTCCCCTAGCAGAGATATTTGAATCATCCACCGCTACAGGTGAGGTGCCTGAAGATTGGAGGGTAGCAAATGTTGTGCCTTTGTTTAAGAAGGGCGGCAGGGAAAAGCCTGGGAACTACAGACCAGTGAGCCTGACATCTGTAGTGGGTAAGTTGTTAGAGGGTATTCTGAGGGACAGGATCTACAGGCATTTGGAGAGGCAGGGACGAATTAGGAACAGTCAGCATGGTTTTGTGAGAGGAAAATCATGTCTCACGAATTTGATTGAGTTTTTTGAAGGGGTAACCAAGAAGATAGATGAGGGCTGTGCAGTAGACGTGGTCTACATGGACTTCAGCAAAGCATTTGACAAGGTACCGCATGGTAGGTTGTTACATAAGGTTAAATCTCATGGGATCCAAGGTGAGGTAGCCAATTGGATACAAAATTGGATTGACGACAGAAGACAGAGGGTGGTTGTCGAGGGTTGTTTTTCAAACTGGATGCCTGTGTCCAGCGGTGTGCCTCAGGGATCGGTGCTGGGTCCGCTGTTATTTGTTATTTATATTAATGATTTGGATGAGAATTTAGGAGGCATGGTTAGTAAGTTTGCAGATGACACCAAGATTGGTGGCATTGTGGACAGTGAAGAAGGTTATCTAGGATTGCAACGGGATCTTGATAAATTGGGCCAGTGGGCCGATGAATGGCAGATGGAGTTTAATTTAGATAAATGTGATGTAATGCATTTTGGTAGATCAAATCGGGCCAGGACCTACTCCGTTAATGGTAGGGCGTTGGGGAGAGTTATAGAACAAAGAGATCTCGGAGTACAGATTCATAGCTCCTTGAAAGTGGAGTCACAGGTGGATAGGGTGGTGAAGAAGGCATTCAGCATGCTTGGTTTCATTGGTCAGAACATTGAATGCAGGAGTTGGGATGTCTTGTTGAAGTTGTACAGGGCATTGGTGAGGCCACACTTGGAGTACTGTGTACAGTTCTGGTCACCCTATTATGGAAAGGATATTATTAAACTAGAAAGAGTGCAGAAAAGATTTACTAGGATGCTACCGGGACTTGATGGTTTGACTTACAGGGAGAGGTTAGACAGACTGGGACTTTTTTCCCTGGAGAGTAGGAGGTTAAGGGGTGATCTTATCGAAGTCTATAAAATAATGAGGGGCATAGATAAGGTCGATAGTCAAAATCTTTTCCCAAAGGTAGGGGAGTCTATAACGAGGGGGCACAGATTTAAGGTGAGAGGGGAGAGATACAAAAGGATCCAGAGGGGCAATTTTTTCACTCAAAGGGTGGTGAGTGTCTGGAACGAGCTGCCAGAGGCAGTAGTAGAGGCGGGTACAATTTTGTCTTTTAAAAAGCATTTGGACAGTTACATGGGGAAGATGGGTATCGAGGGATATGGGCCAAGTGCAGGCAATTGGGACTAGCTTAGTGGTATAAACTGGGCGACATGGACATGTTGGGCCGAAGGGCCTGTTTCCATGTTGTAACTTCTATGATTCTATGATTCTATACTTGCTCTCGAGACAGTGCAAAGAAGGTTCACTCGGTTAACCCCGGGGATGAGGGGTCAACCGAGTGAACTTTACTCATTGGAGTTCAGAAGAATGAGAGGCGATCTTATTGAAACATATAAGATTGTGAAGGGGCTTGATCGGGTGGATGCGGTAAGGATGTTCCCAAGGATGGGTGAAACTAGAACTCGGGGGCATAATCTTAGAATAAGGGGCTGCTCTTTCAAAACTGAGATGAGGAGAAACTTCTTCACTCAGAGGGTAGTAGGTCTGTGGAATTTGCTGCCCCAGGAAGCTGTGGAAGCTGCATCATTAAATAAATTTAAAACAGAAATCGACAGTTTCCTAGAAGTAAAGGGAATTAGGGGTTACGGGGAGCGGGCAGGAAATTGGACATGAATTTAGATTTGAGGTTAGGATCAGATCAGCCATGATCTTATTGAATGGCGGAGCAGGCTTGAGGGGCCGATTGGCCTACTCCTGCTCCTATTTCTTATGTTCTTATATTGTACTCACAGGTTTATTGGACATTGTGCACACAGTGTTTTTGGACATTTTGCATTCAGGGATATTGGAAATGGTACTCATTGGGTTGTTGGACATTGTACACACAGGGTTATTGGACATTGTACTCACAGGTTTATTGGACATTGTACTGTCACGGTGATTGGACGGGTTTTGGTTTGCAGAAATACAAATGGTTTCGGAAAATAGTTTCCTCTCTTTGGGAACAAACTGTCTCAACAACTTGCATTTATATCGCGTTTTTAACGTAGTAAAACGTCCCAAGGCGCTTCGCAGGAGCGATTATCAATCAAAATTTGTCACCGAGCCACATAAGGAGATATTAGGACTGGTGACTAAAAGCTTGGCCTAAGAGATAGGTTTAAAAGACTATCTTAAGGGAGGAGGGTGCGGCCGAGAGTGGGGAGCGATTTAGGAGGTGGAATTCCAGAGCGTGGAGCCTCGGCGGCTGAAGGCACGGCCGCCAATGGTGGAGCGGTTAAAATAGGAGACCTCTCAAAAGGCAGAATTGGAGGAGCGCAGAGATCGCGGAGGGTTGTTGGGCTGGAGGAGGTTATTGAGATCGGGAGGGGCGAGGCCATGGAGGGGATTGAAGACAAGGATGGGAATTTTAAAATTTACAGCACAGAAAGAGGCCATTCAGCCCATCATGTCTATACTGCATCTCTGAAGGAGATACCTCCTTGGTCCCATCCCCCGACCTTTCTTGGTGACCTTTTATATTCTTTCTTTTTAAATCCTTCACCATTTTACTTTTAAATGATGTTCCAGATTCTGCCTCAGTAACTATTCATGGTGAAACATTCCTTCGTTCTGATAGCTTTCTGTGAAAACTTTTTTAACTATTTGCTGGTCAGTGGGTAAAACCTTTCACTATTCAATCTTTCTTTGTTTTGAGAAACTCATCAGTTTCCCCTTTGACCGGCCCTGTCCCAGTGAAAAAGCCCTAAGTTTTCCTGCATTTCTGTGTGACAAATCGCCTCGCATTCCTGCTGTCATTCTACTTAACTGGTACAAAACTAGCAGAGGAAGAGCAGAGGGACGACTAAAAATGGAAGAGATGCTTATGCAATAAAAATATAAAATAGTCACTAATAAATCCAATAGGGAATTCAGGAGAAACTTCTTTCCCCAGAGAGTGGTGAGAATGTGGAACTCACTCCCACAAGGAGTAGTTGAGGCGAATCGTGTAGGGGAAACTAGACAAACACATGAGGGAGAAAGGAATCGGAGTCGGGTGATCGGGTGAGATGAAGAGGGGTAGGAGGAGCATAAACACCGGCATGGACCAATTGGGCCGAATGGCCTGTTCCTGTGCTGAACATTCTTTGTAATTCTTTGCAACTTGCTCATTCAAAGAGCATTAACTCGTGCCGTTCACCACCACCGTGTGTACAACCTGACTGTACAAGCAGTGATGGTGTTTTCCCATGACTGACCTCACAGGCTGCGGATGCATTTGCCCAAATAACCGCAGAAACTGCAGCTCACCGCACGGGAAGAGAACCAAGGTATGACGAGGTGCTCAAAAAAAATAGACATCTGTGCGAAACTGGAGTTAGCCCAGAAAAACTGGAAATAGATTCACCGGCCCCCTCACTGGTAACGGAGTAACCGGCCCCCTCACTGGTAACGGAGTAACCGGCCCCCTCACTGGTAACGGAGTGACCGGCCCCCTCACTGGCAACGGAGTAACCGGCCCCCTCACTGGTAACGGAGTAACCGGGCCCCTCACTGGTAACGGAGTAACCGGCCCCCTCACTGGTAACGGAGTAACCGGCCCCCTCACTGGTAACGGAGTGACCGGCCCCCTCACTGGTAACGGAGTAACCGGCCCCCTCACTGGTAACGGAGTAACCGGCCCCCTCACTGGTAACGAAGTAACCGGCCCCCTCACTGGTAACGGAGTAACCGGCCCCCTCACTGGTAACGGAGTAACCGGCCCCCTCACTGGTAACGGAGTGACCGGCCCCCTCACTGGCAACGGAGTGACCGGCCCCCTCACTGGCAACGGAGTGACCGGCCCCCTCACTGGCAACGGAGTGACCGGCCCCCTCACTGGCAACGGAGTGACCGGCCCCCTCACTGGCAACGGAGTGACCGGCCCCCTCACTGGCAACGGAGTGACCGGCCCCCTCACTGGCAACGGAGTGACCGGCCCCCTCACTGGCAACGGAGTGACCGGCCCCCTCACTGGCAACGGAGTGACCGGCCCCCTCACTGGCAACGGAGTGACCGGCCCCCTCACTGGCAACGGAGTGACCGGCCCCCTCACTGGCAACGGAGTGACCGGCCCCCTCACTGGCAACGGAGTGACCGGCCCCCTCACTGGCAACGGAGTGACCGGCCCCCTCACTGGCAACGGAGTGACCGGCCCCCTCACTGGCAACGGAGTGACCGGCCCCCTCACTGGCAACGGAGTGACCGGCCCCCTCACTGGCAACGGAGTGACCGGCCCCCTCACTGGCAACGGAGTGACCGGCCCCCTCACTGGCAACGGAGTGACCGGCCCCCTCACTGGCAACGGAGTGACCGGCCCCCTCACTGGCAACGGAGTGACCGGCCCCCTCACTGGCAACGGAGTGACCGGCCCCCTCACTGGCAACGGAGTGACCGGCCCCCTCACTGGCAACGGAGTGACCGGCTTCGTCACTGGCCATAAGACCATAAGGGATAGGAGCAGGAGTAGGCCATTCGGCCCCTCGAGGCTGCTCCGCCATTTAATGAGATCATGGCTGATCTGATTTTTACCTCAACTCCACTTTCCCGCCCTTTCCCCATTTCCTTTGACTCCCTTGCTGATCAAAAATTTGTCTAACTCAGCCTTGAATGTATCCAATGACTCAGCCTCCACAGCTTTTTGGCGTAAAGAATTCCAAAGATTCACGACCCTCTGGGAGAAGAAATTCCTCCTCATTTCCGTCTTAAACGGGCGACCCCTTATTCTGAGACTATGCCCCCTAGTTTTAGATTCCCCCATGAGGGGTAACATCCTCTCAGCATCTACCCTATCGAGTCCCCTCAGAATCTTGTATGTTTCAATAAGATCTCCTCTCATTCTTCTAAACTCCAATGAGTATAGACCCAACCTGTTCAATCTTTCCTCATAAGACAACCCTTCCACACCCGGAATCAACCTAGTGAACCTTCTCTGAACTGCCTCCAATGCAAGTATGTCCTTCCTTAAATAAGGGCACCTGAACTGTACGCAGTACTCCAGGTGTGGTCTCACCAGCACCCTGTACAGTTGTACCATGACTTCCCTGCTTTTATACTCCATCCCCCTAGAAATAAAGGCCAATATTCCCTTTGCCTTCTGGATTACCTGCTGCACCTGTATGTTGACTTTTTGTGTTTCATGTACGAGAACACCCAGATCCCTCTGTACCGCAGCATTTTGTAGTATTTCTCCATTCAAATAATATTTTGCTTTTTTATTTTTCCTCCCAAAGTGGATGACTTCACATTTTCCCACATTAGATTCCATCTGCCAAATTTTTGCCCATTCGTTTAACCTGTCAATATCCCTTTGCAGACACTTTGTGTCCTCACAGAGTGACCGGCCCCCTCACTGGCAACGGAGTAACCGGCCCCCTCACTGGCAACGGAGTAACCGGCCCCCTCACTGGCAACGGAGTGACCGGCCCCCTCACTGGCAACGGAGTGACCGGCCCCCTCACTGGCAACGGAGTGACCGGCCCCCTCACTGGCAACGGAGTGACCGGCCCCCTCACTGGCAACGGAGTGACCGGCCCCCTCACTGGCAACGGAGTGACCGGCCCCCTCACTGGCAACGGAGTGACCGGCCCCCTCACTGGCAACGGAGTGACCGGCCCCCTCACTGGCAACGGAGTGACCGGCCCCCTCACTGGCAACGGAGTGACCGGCCCCCTCACTGGCAACGGAGTAACCGGCCCCCTCACTGGCAATGGGCTGTTTTGTTCAGATATCACCATCCGGTATTTCAGTTAAATAATTGGATTCAACAATTTTACAGCAATAAGAAAAAAGCAGATAAAATAGAAATCATTTGAATGTAAATTTGATGAGGTAATTATGAAATCTGGAATCGGGTAGATTAAAACCTTTGCACTGTTCCAATTTCCTTCAATTAAATTGCCAAGTAGTTTTAGCCGTCATACAGTGATGGGCTGAAGTTTCGTTTGCCTTCTGGTATTAACAATACAAAATAAATTGCCGCAAGATTTCAGGATTCCCCGAACAGATCGAGTGTCACTTCCAGAGATTCCAGTGATGCTGTGACACACGGACTGATTCAGACCAAAAGCTGCAGGTAGTGATGGGGAGCTGTGTTCCCCACTGACCCCCAAACCATGAGCAGCCCCCTGCTCCTCTCTGTTCCCCACTGACCCCCAAACCATGAGCAGCCCCCTGCTCCTCTCTGTTCCCCACTGACCCCCAAACCATGAACAGCCCCCTGCTCCTCTCTGTTCCCCACTGACCCCCAAACCATGAACAGCCCCCTGCTCCTCTCTGTTCCCCACTGACCCCCAAACCATGAGCAGCCCCCTGCTCCTCTCTGTTCCCCACTGACCCCCAAACCATGAACAGCCCCCTGCTCCTCTCTGTACCCCACTGACCCCCAAACCATGAACAGCCCCCTGCTCCTCTCTGTACCCCACTGACCAAAGAGCAGCCCCATGATCCTCTCTGTACCCCACTCACCCCCAAACCATGAACAGCCCCATGATCCTCTCTGTACCCCACTGACCCCCAAACCATGAACAGCCCCATGATCCTCTCTGTACCCCACTGACCCCCAAACCATGAACAGCCCCCTGCTCCTCTCTGTACCCCACTGACCCCCAAACCATGAGCAGCCCCATGATCCTCTCTGTTCCCCACTCACCCCCAAACCATGAGCAGCCCCATGATCCTCTCTGTTCCCCACTCACCCCCAAACCATGAGCAGCCCCATGATCCTCTCTGTTCCCCACTCACCCCCAAACCATGAACAGCCCCATGATCCTCTCTGTACCCCACTCACCCCCAAACCATGAGCAGCCCCATGATCCTCTCTGTACCCCACTCACCCCCAAACCATGAGCAGCCCCATGATCCTCTCTGTACCCCACTGACCCCCAAACCATGAGCAGCCCCATGATCCTCTCTGTACCCCACTCACCCCCAAACCATGAGCAGCCCCATGATCCTCTCTGTACCCCATGCACCTAATATTTGATTGAATGCAAAGTAGTTTGGGGCGAGCTGAGGTCGTGAATGGTGCATAAATGCAAATCTTTCTTTCTTTATGGGATTGGGCTCTGATCCGATTCAAATGATTTCTGGCACTCACTCTTTGGTTACTTGGTGAAAGAATGGAGGGTGGGCTCGGGACCTCTGAGACTGAACCCCGGGGAGAGTCGGCACCTTCGGGGGAGGGAGTCAGGGCCTCTGAGACTGAACCCCGGGGAGAGTCGGCACCTTCGGGGGAGGGAGTCAGGGCCTCTGAGACTGAACCCCGGGGAGAGTCGGCACCTTCGGGGGAGGGAGTCAGGGCCTCTGAGACTGAACCCCGGGGAGAGTCGGCACCTTCGGGGGAGAGAGTCAGGGCCTCTGAGACTGAACCCCGGGGAGAGTCGGCACCTTCGGGGGAGGGAGTCAGGGCCTCTGAGACTGAACCCCGGGGAGAGTCGGCATCTTCAGGGGAGGGGGGGGAAGAGAGTCAGGGCCTCTGAGACTGAACCCCGGGGAGAGTCGGCATCTTCAGGGGAGGGGGGGGAAGAGAGTCAGGGCCTCTGAGACTGAACCCCGGGGAGAGTCGGCATCTTCAGGGGAGGGGGGGAAGAGAGTCAGGGTCTGTAGAACTCACACAAGAGTCAACACCTTGAGAAGGGAGAGAGAGAAACTGGGTGTTCCACAAATGCAAATTGTAAGAGTATTTCATGGAAAAATTCATTGAGTTTAAGATGAATTCGGCCCATAAATAAAACATGATAGTGCCGTTTTATACTCTTGAATGTGTTTGAAACAAAACCAATTTTATCTTCACCAATTTTTACTGCCTGGTTATTTTGATGAAACGCACATACTAGAAATAATGGGATTGTGTTACTTAAAAATGAACTTGGCAAAGGCCAATTCATTGTGGGTTAGGGTCAGCTGAGGCGGTTTGATTTGTAGCCACAGGGTGTTTATTGGCACGGTGATTTGATTAACAGCTTTTCCTGCTGCAGTAAATAGCACAAAGTGTCAGCGAGGGGCCCTTAAACTGCAGTGATAGCATCTCTGGGAAGGCTTTGGGTTTGAAATCACACAGAATGTTACTCCACTGCATCCCAAACCCGATTTTAAAATGAGCTCAGGGTCGTTTGGAGCTCTCACAGAATCATTGAATGATATAGCTTAGAAAGAGGCTATTCGGCCCATTGTGCCTGTTCTGGCTCTTTGAAAGAACTATCCAATTAGTCCCATTCCCCTACTCTTTCCCTGTAAATTTTTCCCTATCGAAAACTTTTCAAACTTACCCAGAGTCGCTTTTATTGTTTAGGAAGTCTAGCTGCTAGGGTCGCCAACTCCGCCATTAACTGCCCTGCCCCCACGCTCCTGTCATTGGTCACCTGACAAGTCCATCTTCACGGCAACCAGCCTTCTTACGACCAATTATGACTCTCCCTTACCCGCTAGGAATGATTCTTGGCTGTCATAAAACAGCCATTTTTCCTATCTCTAATATTTTTATCCTGATTTTCTCCTGGTTTGCACGCAGCAATGTCCAGGAGATTAACCTCTAATTCCTGGAGACTCCAGGGCAATCCTGGAGGGTTGGCAACCCTACCTGCAGTCAAGCTCTTTAGGAGCAGGTTTCCCTGTTGTTATGTGTGGTGTACTGGGGATCATCTGGGAACAAGCCTGTCCGATCTTCCATCCATTCATTTAACAAGTGGAGATTCAGTGGCTTCTTTTACAAGCACAGTCCCCCCACTCGAGTTTCCTCCGCATTGCACCAGATCATACAATACATCCGGGACGGGGAACATAGGAACAGGAGGAGGCCATTCAGCCCCTCGAGCCTGTTCCACCATTCAATCAGATCATGGCTGATCTGTACCTCAACTCCATTTACCCGCCTTTGCTCCCTATCCCTCGATACCCTTACCCAACAAAACTCTATCGATCTCAATCCTGAATCGACCCCCAGCACCCACAGCCTTTTGAGGGGGAAAGTTCCATATTTTCCACTCCCCATTGTGTGAAGAAGCGTTTCCTGATTTCACCCCTGAACGGCTGAGCTCCAATTTTAAGATTGTTCCCCTTGTTCTGGACTCCTCCCACCAACAGAAATAGTTTATTTGTATCGACCCTATTGAATCCTTTTATCATTTTAAACCTTGGTCATGTCTCCCCTCAACCTTCTATACTTGAGAGAACACAAGTCAAGTCCATGCAACCTGTCCTCATAGTTTAACCGTTTAAGCCCTGGTATCATTCTGGTGAATCTGCACTGCCCCCCCTCCAAGGCGGTGCCCAGAACTGAACCCAGTCTCCAGATGGGAAACGACCGAGGCTCTGTACAGCCGAACCATAACTCCTGACCCTATGTATTCCATAAAGACCAACGTTCCATTAGCCTTTCTGATTATATTTTGCACCGTCCACTAGCTTTTAGTGATTTGTGCTGATAGATCCCTAAATCTCTCTGCTCCTCCACCATTCCCAGTCTCTCGCCATTTAGAAAATATTCCGATTTGTCTTTCTTGGATCCAAAGTGGATGACCTCACACATCCCCACATTGAATTCCATCTGCCATGATTTTCCCACTCACTTAATCTGTCGATTGTAACTTTGTAACTTCCTGCTCCCATCTACACAACTTCCTGTCCGTCCTAACTTGGTGTCATCTGCAAACTTGGATATAAAACTCTCTATTCCTTCATCCAAGTCATTAATTAATATGGTGAAAAGCTGAGGCCCCAGTACAGACCCCTGGGGGACACCGCTAGTCACATTCCACCAATCAGAGAACGAACCCTTTATCCCCACTCTCTGTCTCCTACCTCCCAACCAAATACTAACCTGTGTTGCAAGGTTACCTCCAATTCCATGCACTCTCATTTTTGCTAATATTCTCTTGTGTGGAACCTTCTGGAAGTTCATATAGACAACATCCGTAGGCACTCCCTTATCTACCATGCTAGTGACCTCTTCCAAAAATTCAGCTCCGCTCTTGATGTCAACAACAACAACTTGCATTTATTTTGCGCCTTTAAGGCAGTAAAACGTCCCAAGGCGCTTCACAGGAGCGATTATCAAAGAAAATTTGACACCGAGCCAAGTAAGGAGATATTAGGACAGGCGACCAAAAGCTTGGTCAAAAAGTTTTAAGGAGCGTCTTAAAAGAGGAGAGAGAGGTAGAGAGGTGGAGAAATTTAGGGAGGGGATTTCAGAGCTAACGGCCTAGGCACCTGAAGGCACAGCCGCCAATGGTGGAGCAATTAAATTCAGGAATGCTTGAGGCTAGAATTGGAGGAGCGCAGAGCTCTTGAAAGGTTGTAAGGCTGGAGGAGGTTATAGAGATAGGATACAGGCAGCAGAATTTTGGATGAGCTCAAGTTTACGGAGAGTGCAAGGTGGGAGGCCGGCTAGAAGGGAATTGGAACAGTCGAGTTTAGAGATAACAAAGGCATGGACAAGAGTTTCAGCAGCAGATGAGCTGAGGCAGGGCGGAGACAGGCGATGTTACAGAGGTGGAAGTAGGCAGTCTTGGTGATGGAGAGGATATGGGGAAGTTATATGGTCGGAAGTTCATCTCAGGGTCAAATAGGACGCCAAGATTGCGAACATTCTGGTTCAGCCTCAGACAGTGGCCGGTGGCTGGGGAACGGAGTTTGTGGCCGGGACCCAAGACAATGGCCTCGGTCTTCCCAATATTTAGTTGGAGGAAATGTTTGCTCATCCAGTACTGGATGCCGGACAAGCAGTGCGACAAATGAGAGACAGTGGAGGGGTCGAGGGAGGTGGTGGTGAGGTCGAGCTGGGTGTTGTCAGTGTACGTGTGTTTTCGGATGATGTCGCCGAGGGGCAGCAGGTAGATGAGAAATAGAAATATCAATGTGTAGAGTCTTCTCCTCGGTGGGAACGTTCTAATCAGAAGCCGTGTAAGTGAGGAGCTGCCCTGGTGAGGAGTGAGTGTTGCTATCACTCTCTGGTCACTCACTGTCTGTGGCATAAATGAATATGGCCCAGTTGTTAAGCTCTGAAAATACCAACCTTAATTAAAATGTCATCCTCTGGGGTTGATGTTATTATAAGACACTGCATATACAATCTGAATCAGGATCTAGTGCTGTGAGGATTGCACCTGGGAAGAATATTTCACAATATTATGTCTGGATGAACACATTAGTGTCACATTGTTTTGTCTGCTTCTTGTAATGTTTGGTACTGAACACCAGTCACTAACAAACATCAGAGAGCTCACAACTCAATAAATCTGCTTATATCCTGTGCATGTCTTAATTATACAGGCAGATGTGAATCATGCATAGAATCATAGAATTGCACAGGGAAGGAGCCATTCGGCCCATTGTGCCTGTGCTGGCTCTTTGAAAGAGCTATTCGATTGGTCCCCCTGCTCTTCCCCATGGCCCTTAAATTTTTTCCCCTTCAAGTATTTATCCAATTCCCTTTTGAAAGTTATTATTGAATCTGCTTCCACCGCCCTTTCAGGCAGCGCATTCCAGATCATAACAACTTGCTGCGTAAAAAATTCTCCTCATCTCCCCTCTGGTTCTTTTGCCAATTACCTTAAATCTGTGTCCTCTGGTTACCGACCCTTCTCCCAGTAGAAACAATTTCTCC